>NC_056744.1:213917571-214135071 GCF_019279795.1 Protopterus annectens | reverse complement strand
TACTGAAGAGTATCAGTACCCATATATCAGCCAGATGAGAGCAGATTGTATGAGGAACACACAAATGAAATGATTAATTCACTGGACAGGTGGCTGATACCGTACAGTTAAATGCCATTCTGTCGCTTAATGGGCAGCCATTCTCGATACTGTAGCCATGTAGTCCGATGTTATAGGTATCACAAGGTAATATTGTGGTCATCACTCCCACCCAGGGGTGTGAGTGACACATGCAAGCAACAATGTTGGTGCATGTGCAAATGCGTGAGCGAGCGGCTGTAAGCGTGATCGGCGACCAGTATGCGAGTATTGCACTCTTAAAGCAATGTAGAGGCTAACCGAGTGTAAGAAGCTGTAACCAGAGGTCAGCAGTGCTTAACACCATGCAAACCCACACACAACCACTCCAAACTGCTTTAATGTGCCTTACTCCAACCATATCCAATGGGAATGTGCTGCCCTTCAAGCAAATGAATGTCCTTTGCAAGGGTTGTAACCAGGACCCTGCGCACACAGCTAATGTGAATTACCAATACGCCATGGGAGATATATAGACAACGGATAGTAACACAAACATATCATACAGTGCAGTCATTCAGTAGTATAGGAATTTACCATCAGATATGCCCGGACCACTGGTGTTTGCAGACTTGGCCTTCATGTGTTTAAGTGTGTGAGCATGGCCAGTATGACCATTCAGTATGTTGTTGACTGACATTGCCATCATACCATCAAGTGTGTGAGCATGGATAGTATGGCCAGCTGTATCGCATGTGTTACATGTCTAGGTAGTCTGTAATGTGGTGCTGACCATTGTGTTGTACACTGACAGGTGGCATGCTGTGTCCGCAGGGTATCCATCGGTCATGTGGCATTGACTGTTGCTACATTTCTGCATAGCAGGGGGGACGCCCGACTGTATCTATATTCCTACACAGGAGAGGGGGGGGCACACCTGACTTTTAGTATATGTGTACGTTGGATGGGGTGCACACCTGACACATGTACACATTTGCTAGTACTGTACTGGTATGTCAGGCACTCCATTTCAGTGTGTAGACCTAACTATTGTGCTGGCTAGAGGCATACTACAGATCTTAGCCTCAATTACCAACATATTAGTTTCTGACTTCCTAGCCTTCAAAACCTACATCCAACTGCCTGGCCTGCTGTAGTCTGTCTGTGTGGGGTTGTGGGAGGGGTTGCTCATAGGGCACATTCAGAGGCCATAGTTCAGCATTTGTTTGTGTTGGTCTACACCTGTCTAGCTGGTTGAGACTTGTGTGGGCTGTATGGACACACATGATGCTCAGCCCATTACCCGCAGTGGGTTATGACACCCTGTGTACTACTGGCTACTATGGTGACCCACGTATGTGCTACAGATGTCATGGTGCCACTATGGACATTTACTGTCTGCTGCCTTAACATTCGGCCACCAAATTCCCTTGCATGCTCACATCCATACCATAGCTACAGGTACCAACACATTCTAATACAACTGCCAATTAGTAGGTTGATTGACTTACCTTGAGGGTGTGCCAGACATGAGGATGGTGCTGGAGGGCTGCCTATGTCAGATGCACATAGTGCACTCCCTATACAAGGCTGAGCACAGGTAGTGTCATGTTTGGCATCCCTTTTACTGTCTGTGCGAGTCAGAGAGGGTGACATTCCCTGGGTCCCTACTGTGTCAGTGCATATGCTATGTGTTGCCTCTTTGCCAAGGCCAGGTCATACTGGGCATGCCTCCTTCTGCCTACTGGGTCTGGCTTAGGTCGTTCCTCCTCCAAGTCACTCTGTGCTTGTACAGGCTTTGGCATTGGTGGGGGGCTGTGTGGCCCTGCCTCATGCTGTTCCTGCTGCAGCTGTTTCCGCAGGATCATATTATGTAGCATAGCACATACCATAACAATTTGGGGGCATGTAGCTGGTGAATAATTCAAGGCTCCACCGGATGTGTCCAGACACCGGAACTGTGACCTGAACATCCCAAACACATGCTCTATTATATGTCTGGCCTGTGCGTGTGCCTCATTATGGCATTGTTGTTCAGGTGTGTGTGCTTTTCTGATGGGTGTCATCAGCCACGGCTCCAGTGGGTACCCAGCATCCCCCACTAGGTGACCATAGGGGATGTCCATATTGGCAAAGCTGTGGTACAGCTGCGTCAGATGCCATATATCGGAACTGTCATAGCTTCCAGGGCAGCCAGCATAAACATTCAGTATAATGCCCTGGGCATCGCATATGACCTGGCAGTTGATGAAGTGGATGCCCCTGCAGTTAATGTAGGCCCTACCCTGCTCACCAGGTGGTGCTTTGACGCATACATCCATGCAAGCTATAGCACCCACTACTGCAGGGTAGTCTGCCATTTGGTGGAAGAGATGCATATTGCTGGTCAACACCTCACGTGTGTTGAGGAAATGTACGTGCTCACTGGCATGTGGTGACATGGCATCCAGGAACTGGTGGAATACCCTGGATGCAGATGCCTTTGAAATCCCCATGATATCCCCAGTTGTGCTTTGGGAGGCACCTGTGACTAGAATATCTAGGCCTACACATACCGTGGTATCCACTGGGATGGGTTCCCCTCACCTGTTTGATGTGTCAGGTGTGACCGGCACAGCTCAACAAACTGCTGTAGGAGGTCTCTGTCCTCCCTATAGTGCTCCAATATCTCCAGCTCATGTAGCCCCTGGTAGGTTACTCTGTGTCCGTACAGTCTTCTCTGTCTCCTCACTGAGGGTTGTTCAGCAGCATTCACATCCTCACCACCCTTAGCCTCTTGCACATGTTGGTCTATATTGCCTGCTGCAGCCCGTCTCATTTCATAGGTTTGTTTTTTAAAATTTCCCCGCACGTATACACCGGTGGTGTAGAGTGTAGAAAAACCCGAGGGGAAGGTGCTTGCTCACTTTATCGTAGTGTTCTGGGCTGGGCTGGTCTGCTGGGCCTGTAATCTGCTGATTGTGATAACTATCACCTGTCTGCCCAGCTTGTTCATCTTGATTACTCTCCTACTGCTGTAGTCCCTCCCAATTGCACTAGGTAGGTATAAATACACCCCTAGCTTAGGCATGCTAAGCTAGGAGCAATCCTGAGACACAGGGCTCCAATCCACTTACAGTATGCCTGACCCCCCCCATGATTATACCTATATTGGTTATGAACAGTGGTATCATTGCATTGCATAACACATGATGCAACTGTGTCACTACATTCGAGTCCTGAGGTTGAGGCTATGAATAGCATGCTGGTATTGCCATACATACCTGTGAGTAGTCCACATTTACACATGGGGAAACTAACTGCAAACACTGACACTCAACGGCACATGCAATTAGGCCTGAAGGAGGGGAGCAGAACATCATGACCAACATGCTGTTACTGTTGTTACCAAGACACATAGTGTGAACAGAATACAATGCATTCTAAACCTGTACTACATGGTATGAGTGCTGCATGTCAACAGTACACAACAATTGTAATCTACACTTATCTCCCACATATGTCACACACCTCACCCCAAAAGCCCCTTTTGTATGTTGTCCACAACACTGAGTCAGCTATTGCTCCTATGTCATAGCCATTCACATATCTACATAGGCAGATGCCTCCCGTTTGTCTGTGTGGTATGGTCTACAATGAGGGGGAGTACAATGAATTAACCCTGTCTTACTGTAGCTGGCACTGGTGTGATATGCACATATTAATCAGACACCTTCTGTAGTGTTGGTTCTGTCAACAGTCCACTGGCAGAACACTCTGGTGACATACGAATGTACATCTAGTATACTGAGTGTAGGTGGAACACAGTATGGGTGATGATGTCCTATGACCTGTCACAGGTATGATATGCAGTGTGAAATCATCCGTACTGTCATCTTCATCTGTACTGCTAACAACATATACATTGATTAAGGTTCATGGCCTTTCAGACCAGACTCAGCAGGGTAGTAGTGCAGTGCCTCCCATTATGAGTAGTGTCTCCACTTTGTGGGTTGTGATAACTGTTGGTGTGCACTATTCAGTGTTTTCACAGACTGACATGAAGCTATGTTTTACGTGATGTGTATGTGTAGAGCAAACTGCTTTGCCATATGTGTATGATACAACCAGGGATGTGGACAGATCCCATGCAGCCTGAGTGCACCTTGTACCATCATAGTTACGGTTACAGGGGCTCTGTAGAGTACATAGATATATGATTGTGTACCTGTTGGGGGGGCAGTGTGTTTATGTTATCCAACACCCTATCTGTATTGCTTATTCATGCACAACTTGTTCAGAACATGTAAGCACTGTATGAGCTACTAATTACTATAGCACTCAATCCTCCTCATTACCTACAGGTAAACACTGTTTGCACTTACATTTTCATCTTGCTTAGAGTAAAACAGCTCTTGTACACACTTTCCTCACTTTTCTAGAGGGAAATAGTTATATATTCAGGCATGTCCAAGTGTCAATTCTCAGTGTTCTCGCCTGTCTATATGATGACTATGGGCATCATGAGGCAATATAGAAATTGTCTCGTGTACACAGTCAATACTCCCCTCCTAACATCCAACACTACAACCTGTGGGAGATGCATATATCTAGCCATGCTGGAGGTAAAGCTCTCTCCAACCCAGACTGAACTTGACAATCATGTGGGGAAGTGAAACATTTGCACCACACCACACTCATCACATAGTCTCAATAAATCTCCACCACCACAGGCCACACATAGTAACACAACACCATTTGCGGAAACTCTCAATACTACTCTGTCTAGGCAACAGAGAACTCCAAAGCAGAAACGCAGGCAGCCCCCATCCCCCTACACAACACCAATGACTTATTGCCACAGACTCAGTGTGCCCATCAACTACAGCCAATAGGGCAAAATAACGTACCCAACACACTAGTCATAGGTGACTCTAAAGGCGGTCACACTGATGTCCCATTCACCAGGCTACACAAGGAGATAGTTATTGTCAGCTGCCTGTTGGGTAACAGGATCTGCAACATAACCTATGCACTCAGGTCACTCGTCAACAGGTACAATATGACTGTGTCATTGTCCATGTTAGTGTGAATGCCCTGAGATGTACCTTCCTGGACTACATGTAAAGAGACATGGAATACCTCTCTGATCTTGTAGCCCAGGCAGATATCACCCTAGCCCTGAGTAGCATTCTGCCATCGTCCAGACTGATAACGCAGTACAAGGACAAAATGATTTACTTCAACAATTGGCTATGCTTCTGGTGTCATTCCAAGGGTATCCAGTATCTGTCTGCTTTGAATGACATGGTCAACAGAACACGATGCTTTGGCACAGATGGCCTGCACCTGTCGGCCCTGGGATTCCGGATAATGGCTAAGGATCTTGCTGCTCCTATAGTGCCTGTTTTAGGCATGATTCAAATAACATATTTACCACCATGACAGGAACAGGCAAGCAGAACCTGAGGGTAATGCTACTCAATGCTTGACGTCTTAATCTCAAAAGAACTCACCCGAGGCACTCCTTGTAATGGACCACTTTGATATCTGTGCAGTGACTGGGACCTGCTTCTAGGCTCCTGAGAGCACCCCTGCACTACCAGGCTATTACTCATACCACACCTTTCAGTCATGTAACCAGGACTGGAACACCCACGGCGGAGGTGTGTCCATATTTCCTAAGGATATCCACATCACCAGGCTAGTTGCTTAGCACAATGCATCAGAGGTTATCCAAGTGCAAATAACTCTGGTCATAACTGCTTTACAAATTGTAGCTTGCTACAGATCCCCCACCATACCTCACGGTTAATGGTCCTCTCTTCTTGGTGTACTGGAAATTAGGGTTCAGCCAGACACACTACTAATGTGCGACTGACACTACCCCACCATTAACTGGGATACCTACTCATGTACCGACACATTAAGCCAATGCTTTCTGGGATTCATAAACTCCAATCGCCTGGATAAACCTATCCACACCACCACCGGGGGCAACAATATCATTATCAACATGTGTGATTGGTGTTCCATACCTGGGGTTATCTCCTTGTTGGTCAGATCCAAACGTATGCTAATCACCCTTGTTATCCACATCCCAGCACCACACCCTTTACGGAAACCACAGTACAATATTTCAACAAAGCCAACTTCAGGCTTCTTATGTCAGCAGTAGTAAACGTCATGATACTCATGCAGATGGACAATACAGTTACAACCGCTGAATCATACACAACTGCACTTAATTAGCACGTGCATGACTGCATGGATCATGCTATCCCAAACAGAAGCATAACGCTACCCTCCAGAAAAAGGAAGCCACTCTAGTAGTCCACTGCCATGGACATAATGTACAACAGAAGGAGGAGACTGTTGCAAATTAGAGTACAATCCCATGAGTGGAGGAGCTCCCTGGTCAGCCTCAGTAAGAATCTGAGATCCCTTATCACATCCTCCAAAGCTAGCTACGTAAACATAACCATTACTAATTCCAAGGACTGCCACAAAGCATTCTAGAGGTATGTCACTACTCTCGATAGCGATACCCACATCTGCTCTGACATACAGCAGTAAGGCACGAACATTACAGAACCAATGATATTGGCAACATCCTGGCAGATAGGTTCAGTGCTAACTTTACACCCCTCTCACACCCTAAAGAGCCCATATCTATACAGGAATGATACAGAGTTCCTGTGATCACAACTACGCAGTTCAAAGCTGCACTCTCTAAAGCCAGGAACACAGCATCCATGTGACCATACAACATCCCAGGCTGCGATTTCCACAAACTTCAGAACGAACTGGCTCCCCACTTAGGCACCATATTCAATAATAGCCTTGCATCAGGCATTATGGCCCCTGAATGGCACACAGTAACAGGTATCCCACTCCACAAAAGTTGGTGCCACAATGGACCAGGGGAGCTATTGCTCTATACGCCTGACTAGACTGTTCTGCAAGGCTATGGAGCACATCATCATGGATCTCATTCACAGAGACATTGGTGGCCTCCAAACCTTTGATCCCACCCAGTTTGGATTTGTTAGGGACAGACCATGCCTCCTAAACCTGGCGGACTCCTTTGAGACAGTTACCAAGGCATTAGATGAGGGTAAGGAGGTCCACACAGCCTACCTTGACCTCTGAAAGGCTTTCAACACCATTCTCCATTCTGGTATTATCAACATACACATCCACCTGCACATTAACCCCTACATCACGAGATGTTATGTAAAGTGGCTCATGGACAGAACCCACACAGTGAGGGTAGCATACCCTAGGTCCTACTGTAAATCAGTTACAATTGGCATCCCCCAGGGCTCGGTCATAGGGCCCCTCATGTTCGGTATATGCTTCTCTGAGGTACAGGCTAGCACAGGAGGACTTAGGCTGAAAAGGTTTGCAGATGACTGCAAACTAGGGGCCATGACTGATTCCCCAGCTGATACAGACACCCTCCATAAGGGTGTCACTGGGACGGATACCTGGTGTCAATAACATGGCCTCAAGTTGCATGCCACAAGGTTCATAGACATCCCCTTTGGATTACACCAATCACCCGTGGACTGTCACATAGGTGGTAGTCCCTACATACATAAGACGTAATAAGGGATCTTAGAACCCAAGTAGATAGCATTCAATCCTTTGATAACCATATTGGCAAGGTGGTGTGGATATCCTTCTACATGGCCCCCCTAATCTCTAATGGGTTTGTAGCCAGAACTAAGGCAGCCATTGTGCCTCGCTACTCATGACTTCTGAAACACATTAAAGGGTACAACACCCCATTTGGGATGTATCTTACAAGGCAACAGCAACAGCTTGAAACACCACAACATTACCACACTAAGAGGAATACTGACCTCTGAAGGATGACGTATGCAGCCCAACTACAGAAACTCCAACTGTACTCATTTGCA
The DNA here is from genome assembly GCF_019279795.1 of Protopterus annectens. NCBI lineage: Eukaryota > Metazoa > Chordata > Ceratodontiformes > Protopteridae > Protopterus > Protopterus annectens. The sequence goes on along the minus strand of NC_056744.1, from coordinate 214,127,149 downwards.
TACCGTGTACTCAGAGGTGATCTCTGCTGGACATATAAGGCTCATGTCCAAAACAGTATTGATGGATATGCTCCACATAAGCAAAAGCCCCTGAGAGCCACATGCTCTGGTATATGTGCCTAAACGCAATGATGACTAGGATGTGCTGGAGGATACATTCCTGACCCGGACACTCCCCATGCTTTGGAACATGATTCCTATGTACATCAGGCAGGGACCCTCACTAGCACTCTTCAAGAGATACCTCGATGGGTGGATGGGAGACAGACATGTACACCAGGGATCACTGCAGTGGCTCTACTGTACAGAGGTGCAGGAAACTAATGGCTCTGATGTTCACAGGCACAGGAAACTAACCTAGGGAGGTGGCACAAGCCAAAACACTGTAGCTAGGCTTATGAATGGCCTTGGCCAGACAGAATAGTACCTACCTATGAACCTATGAACCTATTACATGTCCTTTGTGCATGGATAATTAACTAGCTCTTCCATTTCAATTAGCTATCATGCTGATACACTGTCTGGTGACTACAAGTCATATGTATTCTGTTATTGTGTATTGTACATGCCAATAGACATACCTGATGTTTGCATAACATAACAGTAATGCTATGTAAAATGTTAGACATATCTACCTACAATACTGTACATTACACATTTTTTGGCACAATATCCCACAATGCAATTATAATTGCACAGCAGGACCACCGTAGACATGTTATTCTCAGTTATACACCCATACATATGCCTACTGATACAGTATATCAACATATACTATCCCCTGTTATGGCACGTACTTATTGGACCAACCCTGCCACTGACAGCAGCTGGATTGGAATTGTTGTGTTCAAAGTCCTTATATAGCATCCCTTGTGGTGTATGAAGTGTTTACCTTGTGGCCTACAGCATTACACATGATTTCTACGAGCGTTACTATGCTCAACAATACATCACTACATAATACCTTTTCCCACTATATACATTGCGTACACTTTAATTATTACAAAACAGGCACTACATACATTGACATACTGAGTGTTCTACATACCTAATTAGTAACCCGAGTTGTTGTTGATGGTAATTTAAATCCTATTCGGTTGTGTTGCAATCCTCATTGTAACGTTTTGGTGGTATATGCAGATGGTTTGAATATATGACAAGCCATCCTTTATACTTAGATATCAGTAACATGTGGTATCCTGCCACCAATTGGTGTTCCAGAGTAGATGATTACATGCACATCAGCTGTGCAGCTACTCCATTAGCCAATGACATGGCAACAGTGGTGTATAACTGAATACTCCACTTGGGCATTGTCCCTTTGCCCTACCTTCGAGGAAGACAGCCTGGATGTGTTGTTTGTGATGAATTGCAACAGCTATATGGAGACACACAGAGATATATTACCTTCATGGCCCCCGTGGATTGTGTGTAATGGCTAGAGGATGTAGTTCTACATGTGAGTCTAGCTGTTACATTTCTGAACATTGCTACTTCTGCAAGATTTGTACCTGATCCATCTGCAAATGTTTAGGTCTGGCAAGAATGTTTGGGTAGCTCAAGGCTGTGTGGCTATGCATAGAATGTTAGGTGTTTTGAACTGTGCTCACCTGACATCTTTGGTATACTCTAGATGTGTATCATACTGTGCTGTTAATCAGTAATTGGTAACACTTTCTGGTGTACGCACAGCCATCTGATACGGGATTATTGCAACCAAACCCTGTAACATCTGCAGCTGTTCCATTGTACAACAGCAACTATTTCACATAGGGCCATTTTAGTGTGTCTCTGACAAGATGTCATAGAGTGAGTGGATGTTTGTGATGTTATTACAGTATGTATTGCAATTGTTTCAGGTGTGGGGGAGATGTAGGTGGGTGTACATAGCAGATGCAGGTGTGTAGGAACTGCATTTATACATATTCGATATGTGTTTGAGGGCTCCTTCCCTATTTGAAGACCTATCCTTTAGTGGACTAATACTATGGTAATTGCAGGCTGATTCATTAAGCCATTTTTAATTGGTTCCTGTATAGCATGCAGGTGATGTTGGTCCTTCAATCCCTTCGGAAATACATCGGTATGTAATGAAATGTTGCTACATGAAAGCTGTCATGTGTATTTCTGTCACAGATATTTGCACTCATTGGAGTTGTGTTGGTGATTGAACCTCTTTGACTAGGGTTGCCACCTTTTCAAATGGCCATAGTGGGACATTTGCAAGACACACATCGGATTTTAGAGGCCGACACATACCTATGGTCAGTACAAAGTATAGAACTTTACATATATGCCTATATAAAAGCTTATTATTGTAGCGGTTTACTTGCTTATCCTGTTTCGTGTTACATGTAGGTATTTTAGATACAGACATGACTATTTTATGCAACAATTACATTATGCCAAATGTCTCGAGATTGTATGACATTAGTATTTGTACTCATTTTGGTCAGGACACTACCGCACATAGAGGGACTGTCCCTTGCAAGGTGGGACAGGTGGTAACCCTATCTTTGGCTCATGTCCATAGCACATATTTGTAATAGTGTATAGGAATATACTTTCCATATCCTTTGTTCATAACGTTCGGTCGTGGAGGAATGTGTGATTGCTATGGTCCATGTTATACACATATTTGAAGACTTCTTCTGCTGTATATGGCATACCCATGGATTCAGGAAAGCACACACTTCCAACGACCACATTACCGTTCCCAGACTCCCAAACCCCACAATACCGAACACTCAAACTCGTGACAGTCAAACTCCCAAAAGTAACACAGACACATTACACACACACGCACACACAGACACACTGCTACCCATCACATCCAAACAAACCATCCTACATTATGTATGGGCAGGTGGCCATGCCCTCATACACCCCCCATGTGAGTGGCTGCGCACCCCACACCACACCTACTTTAATAATCTACCTCCGAGATAGCACAAACAGACACATGAAGCAAACCCACACACACACATTACAGTCCCCCGGAAACACACACCACACTCAGAACACACAGAAACACACTTACACACAGTACCTACCTGAACAGCAACACCAGAAGCACTAACTAAATGTCCCTTAACATTGTGATAGTAGTACTCTCGGTTCTGGTGTTTCAGTACTGTGCCTTTCGGTCTTTAAGCCTTGTGATTACGCGCATCAGTATGTAAAGCATTTGGTATTTGGTAGTTATCCTATTTATATGTACCTCCATGGTTGTGTAGATGTTAATCTATCCATATATTTGCATATATATGTATATCCATATATGTCAACATATATCTCTCTATCACCCTTTCTCTCATATATATATATAGAGAGAGACAGAGAGAGAGAGACTACACCTTTCATTGGGTACATGGCTGTTTATACTATTTCCCAAAGTCTGCCCTTTTGTGTTTTAACTTGTCGTAATACACAACTGCCATTGGTACATCTCAGGTAGCTTAGTGGTAGGTTATTGTGAAGATTGTGTACATGGTTGCGTGTTCTTCTCCTGGCAGTGGTCGTTTTACCTCTCAGAGCAGGCACTATTACTACAAGGGTGAATAACACACATTTCAGTGGTTCTGGGCAGCTTTGCCTGTGATCTGCGTGATATTCAGCAAAGGTTAGACCTGTGTTGCGCATATCCATGTAGTCATGTTTAAACGCCGCTTACCAGCACTTTCCAGCCCAAAAACCCACTAACATGTGCTTAAATGTGCTTTAATGACCTGCATCCAACATCCCTTATTCGGGACATCAGAATTACATAACAGCCCTTGCAGGTCGTGGAACCAGGACCATGAATGACACAGTCACTGGCTTTACCACTGTGGCATCTGAGATATGTACAAGTGTTATGGCGTTTAGTATGTAGAGTGTACTAAGGCTGTTCCTCAATACTGCAAACAAATGTGTAACTCAGTTGGTGTACATATGGATGATACCTGTTAATGGTATGTCCAAGTGAGGCTTAATGGATATGCTCCAGCTATGGAAATCCATGTCACAGTGAGCCACACACTGTAATGAGCTATACATTGCCACAACCATAACTGGAGAATGCTGGGGTGACAGATACCTGTCATGGGTACTCCCCATGCTTTGGCACTACATCCCTGATTACATTATATGGAGACCCTCAATAACACACCAGGGAATCCTTGCAGAGTGGGTGGGGAACAGTGGTTACACCCCAGGGATCCTGCAATTGGCTCTGCTCCACAGAGGAACAGTTAGTTAATCAATGGGGTGGTGACAGCAGACACATTTTGGCTAGGCTTATGAATGGCCTCTGACAGTTAGGCATGTACCTACCGATGTACCTAGGAACCTATACATACAGTATCAACACATGCTGATAGCTTAATTTACTGTTCAGGTATTGACTTACCTTGTGCCAATAGCAGTTGTGTGTACAATGGTTGAGGGCTGCCTATGTAGGATGCACACAGTAGACCACCTATACATGACAATTTACAGGTGGTCATGTGTGTGTGCCATCCATGTTTACTGTGTGTGCAGGTGGAGAAGTGTGTCAGTCCGTAGGGGCCTACACTGTCAGTGTATGCGCTATACGTTCCCTCTTTGCCAAGGCATAGGCATACTGGGCATGCATCTGTCTGCCTACTGGGGCTGGCACAGGGTGTTCGAGGTTTGAATCCCTCTGTGCCTGTGCAGCTGTTTCCGCAGGATCATATTATGTAGCATGGCACATACTATGAAGATGTGGGTGGATGTGCCTGGAGAGTACTGCAAGGCTCCACCAGATATGTCCAAGCAACAGAACCACGACTTCAGCATCCCAAACACATGCTCTATGATGATTCTGGTTTGTGCGTGTGCCTCATTATGGCATTCTTGCATGGGTGTGTGTGCATTTCTGATGGGAGCCATCATCCATGGTTCTAGTGTATATCCAGCATCCCCCACAAGGTGGCCATATGGGATGACCCCCAGGCAAATACATGGTACAGCTGTGAGGCATGCCAGATGTGGAAGTCGTGGTAGCTTCCTGGGCTGCCAGCACACACATCCATGATAATGCCCTGGGCATTGCACATGACCTGGCAGTTGATGGAGTGGTATCCCTTGAGGTTTATGTAGCGCCTACCATGCTCATCGGGTAGTGACATTATGTGTATGTGCATGCAGTCTATTGCACCTAGTACCTCTGGGTAGTCTGCCACACGATGGAAGAGGCGCATATTGCTGGCCAACTCCTCCTGCATTCAGGGGAAGTATATATGCTCATTGGCATGTGGTAACATGGCATCCAGGAACTGGTGGAGTACCGTGGATGCTGATGCCTGTGAGATCCCCATGATATCCCCAGTTGGCCTTTGAAAGGTACCTGTGGCTAGTTCTCTCAAGCTTACACATACCTTCATGTCCACTGGGATGGGTTCCCCTCTGTTATTCCTGGCTCTGAGGTGTGGCTGGCACAGCTGAACGAATTGCTGTATGGTGTCCCTGTCCACCCTGTAACGCTCTACTATCTCCAGATCATTTAGCCCCTAGTAAGTTACCCTTGATTTGAACACTCTTCTCCTCCTCTGGTTCCTGAGGTGGTTGTCTGCCTCATCCTCCACACCACCTTCAGTCTCCAACACATACTAATGAATCAAAGCTATGGTGGCTCCTACCATGTACATTTTAAAAGTTCCCCATCTGTTTACACCGATGGTGCAGAGTGTTTGGGAATACACAAGTGTGTGTGTGTGCGGTGCTTTCACACTTTATACTATTGTGCTTTGGAAGTTGCTGATGTCATTGGGTGTGTATGTGCAATTCCAGCTGCAGGGTATCTTACTTGTGGGTTTCACAGCAGGTTCTGCTATTGTGATGCCTGTGGTGTTGAATTACACTTGGCTGCCGTGATTCATCTATTGCCCTTTACTTCACTTTTCAACCCGATTCCCCTCCCATTGTCAGGCACACATCCAGCTGCCTGCTTTCATGTTTTCTAATTTCCCAACCCAGAAATGTGTTGCAAAATGTGTTATGTAGCTGATCTACTGCAGGTTTGCTTTGTTCTGATGTGACAGTTCTCTTTTCTTAGCAGTACGGCAACTCCCCTTTCCTATTCTGCAGATAGCTGCTAGCAGCCTTGTTAGCTGTTGTCTATGGCCCACTGTGAGTTCCTAGGTGTTAATTACTCATTTATACTCATATTACCATGCTGCAGCATTTCCTTATTGTCTTCCCGTAACCTTCCTGTTTCACCTAAGTTGCGTGCCGCACACGCCCGGTTTCCAGCTTTTGAGCGCGTTTTCATCCACTTCACATGCACTTTCAGTCACCTTGTGTGCTCTCAGCTAAGCATAGCTATGGCTAGGTACAAACCCCTATGCTGCGGCTTTGTTTAGCAACAGGCAACCCAGATTACCAATGCTCCAATATGCTTACAGCTACAGTGGCGCACACCTCTCATGATGTCATGTTTACCTCCAGGCCACTCCTCAATGTTGTACCACTGTGCCATGTGGTACATCCTTACACTGGCGGGACGTTTGCGATTCAGTATTACTTGACTCATTTGCATGGCATTGACTACTAATTCCTAGCTACTGCACGGAACATTGTCACAGACCCTTAGCAACCCTTGCGCCTTTGTTGTGGTACAGCATGCGTACCATTGACTTTTATGGTGAAATCATGATTTGTGTTACATTGCAGTTTTATGACATCTAAATATATTTTCCTTGTGTTCCCATTTGCGCACCCATGCACTGCAGTTGTACTTTGCGTTAGTGTGGCCATGACATTAAATGTTATTTTTTATGTGTTGTGCATGTTTTTTATGCCATTGGCTGTATATTTAGCCATTGGCATATGTTAACATTGTAATACATAAGTTTGGTCTGCTTTCATGGCTCCGATGTTCTGTTTGAAAAAATGTAAACCATTTTTTTGGTTTACATTTCTGCATGCTTACACTACACCTGCACCACTTCATGAATCGCTATATACCTTAATTTGCATGCTACACTGCTGTACATGGGGTAATTAGCATACAAGCACTGTGAGCTGCACAGCTCTGGCGTACGCTGGTAGTGCACGTGGAAACAGCTCATACCTGGATTGGTCGGCGGCCATATTTGGCATTAAAACACCAACGCTACGCCTGCGCCTGGCGCAAGCTTCATGAATCCTGGGGTATGATTACCAAATTTGCCACAAGTCTTCTAAACAGAATACATCATTGCCAAGTATTAAATAACACAAACTGGCTATACCTCCAAAATAACCTAACATTCACAGATTTCGGATTATTCTCAACATAATACACAGACATACTAAATACCCAGTAATACAAAGCCTTGTTCAGTTTTGTAAAACTACAAGACCATTAAGATCTGAATACAAACCCATTTTGTCCATAACCAATTACAAAATAAAACTACTCTGGTGACTCAGTATACTCTATAATTGTACCACAAATTGAAATTTGGCTCATGGCTGAAAAGTGTCTATAGACCAAATATACCAGGTAAACAAGTAGAAAATTCACTTCTATTCCATTTCATATTAGAACTGAAACAGATGCTAAATCATTCATGCAAAACATTTAAAATAACATTTAATAGACAACAGAAATTGGACATGTATAGAATGCAGACCCATATCCCTAGAACATATATAGTAATGTGTCATAACCATAATTCTGCGAAAAAACAATATATTACCATTGATAGGATTTAGCATGATATATATCGCTCCACTCTTCTCTTATCCTAATCTCCCTTTTCTAACGCTAAATATTTGTCATACTAATATACTTAAACTACTCTGATCGATATTTTACCTCTTTGTACCTTTGCTGTTACCATAATAATAATATCATCCTCATAAACTATATGACAGTATATGACCATATAACAGCTACACTGACTCTGATAACTCCTGTTCTCGTTACTGACGAGAAGAAGAAGGGAAAAGTGCTTTAGTATGTATAAATATGAAAATAATTATTTTTGTAATATTGAATTGCTTGTGATACTTCTCATTTTCTGAATGTTTTGCTAATGTTATGATGCTCAGTCTTTCTGGCTATCTATCTGTAATCATAATGCTATTACTATCATTTTACTCACCATTTTACACTACACTACAATTGATGCTGATAACACCTCTCTGCGTTATGGCCTAGAAGATTGGAAAAGTAATTGTATTGTTTATCTATATATGCAAATATATAAATGCATTTTTCTGAGATACTGAATTAAGATGTTTCTCATTCACTAAATGTTTTCCATTTTTTTAACATAGTATATAAAATTGTGAATTCAAATTATATCTGTCATGAACAAATATGGAAATGCCATAACAGTTCCCAGTAGGTGTGAATGAAGGATAAGTGTTAAAACTAGATGTAATAGAAGTGTCTAGAAGGCGAAACATTCAATTACTTTCTTAGTAAAGGTCTAGCATTAAACAGTGCCATGTTGATATAAGCCAAAATGGTAAGTTTAGAATGTAAGCTTTGTCAAAAAATGTATGGAGGATGGAAAAATGCTAGCCAAGCTGCAGAAACCAAAAGGGTAGAGGTGCAGTCCATCTCTAACAAAGCAGGTTGGCCAGTCAGGCATTTAATCCCATTGTAAGATATAATGGATCCCCTAAAATGATGCCAGTTGCAGAGCCAATCATTAAAGCAAATTATTTTGTCTCGGTATTGTGGCATTATTTTTTTTATAACAAAATGCTGCTTAAGATTAGAGTTTTTCCTTCCTCAGAAGCATGCATAGAATAGTCTATCTGGTCCATTAGGACTGCCTGCATAAATCTCCAAGGAATAATGTGTAAGATTATTCACCACCACATAGACAACCACAAAGTCATAATTCATACTTAAGGTGGAAACACTGAAAAGCACTAGTCACGTTTCAAATTCTGGTATCTGAGAGTTAGTTTACAGCCATCCATTCTTTGCCCATCCTGGTAAAGGAATAATCTTTATGTCCAATTACAGAGCCACCATTGACTAAGATACTTTACATGTGTAACTTCAAAAAAAGGAGTGCTGAGTAGATCCTAGAGAAAGAATTGAAAGGGTTCAGCATGTACATTCTGAAATGGGACAGCAAGCATTTCCTGGGAGTAGTTAGCAAGTATTTCCTGAATTTAAACAAATCATTCTATTTTCTTAGAATTAATATGTTCCTTAATTTGAAATCAGTCTAATAACCAAAAGAAGTTATATTGAGTGACATTTTAAACACAGCTGATAACTCTTCTAGAATTTAAAGTACTCAGTCTGAGTTATAACAAAACAATGAAATGCAATGTATTGGGGGGCTTGAGGACTGGCGCAGAAAAGTCAGATAAAAGAATAACATTCAGTAATGTCAATTACCATAGAGGACAACTAGACAATGAATGATAAAGATATTGTAAAAGCCAACATACTGTTGGACTGCATGCTGTAAAAGCCTAATTCTAGACACTGGGAGGTCATACTCCCAATCTACTGTATACAATGGTGGGGCTCCATCTAAGATATTCTATGCACATCTAAAGAAAATACAGGCATGTGAAAAAATTGCTGCTACACAGGGTACTTAGGAGGCTTACTATAATGGTAAATGGGATTAAAGAGGTACATTAGGTGAAAGGCTAGAAGGCTCAGGAGGATCCTGTCTGGAAACAATGGAGAACAAAAAGGGCACAATGTGTGCACAACATTATTTATGAGGCTAAGGATGTAAAATTAAAGCTGAAGGCCCAAGAGGGCAGCAGTGGATCTCACATACAGACTGAAGTTATTAAATTCACTGTGCACTGAAGGCAAAACATTTTGAAACTCCTTCATAGAGATGTTGATGAACATATGGAATTAACTGTAGGAGTGAGGAGTAAACAATGAGGCAGCAGGCACATTCAAGAAAGCGTGCTACTGATACAGGGAAGGAAGTGACTGCTTTTTCATTTATTTATACATTTACTAAACAGGTAGGTGAGCTGATCTGAAGACCATATTCAGCTATTTTTCATGTTGTCAGTTACAATCACATGTTATCTATGTAGTTAATGTCAAAATAATAATATTTAAGCATTCTGTAGTCTATATAATATATGGTAATCAAATGCAAATTGATTCAGCAGTGACAGAAGACTGCAATTACTAATAGTGTATGATCAGTGCAAAGAAAATGCTGTAAAAATTGAAGGAAGGCATACTGGATCTTTTACTGTCTGCAGTCTTCATCCAAGTGTACTACTACAGAGCTGCTTGGTCCATGTTAGTTATAAATCATTTTGTGAAAATAGAAAATTGCTCTACTGATGAATATATGCAATACATACAACAAAACAGATGTTAGCAGTAGCTGATAGGCTGATGGGATGGGGTGGTTTCCTGAAGACCACTGGGCCTAAGGTTTGTCACAAACTTATGACCATATATAGCTCTGTCTGGTAAATCATTTGCTATCAGCTATATGTGTGATATAGTGCCCGCTAAGCATCTTGCTAAATGACCTGAGTGAAGAAGGAGGAAACCCTGATGGACGGCCAATGACAGAGAAAGAGAGAGAAGAATGGTTTGCCATCCTCAATTTGTATTGAGAACCAAATATAAAAGTCTGAGGTGGGCCTGAAGGGATGTAGTTGTTGGGCTTCTTGGTAAAATGCAGTGACAAGAAGTTGTGAAACTAAAAGAGCGATACTGCGCTAGTCTGCAAATTATAGAAGATTGTTAGAACCTGTTGTAAAAGTAACAGCCAAGGACTGACAAAAAGTAAAGCTATCGTGCTGTTTAGTTAATTTTGCCATTGTGCCACATATTTCATCTAACAAGTAAGGGTGCTGACAAGTACCTGGAAGAGTACTAGGCATTGCTTCTGAGAACTAGTATATATAATATATATATAGTATATATATATTAAAGTGTACCATCTTCTGCAGAGAAACTGAAAAATGGGGCACAGCACTAAGCTGTCTATATTGCAAAGAAAAAACTTCTACTGAAGTGAGTTCTTCTTTTGAATCAATATGTCTGCATTATTATTGTGGAAGTAAGTGAATGGGAAACATAAGCAACACGCATAGAAGTGAAGACTATGTGTGTTTTCCAGGGCATCAAAGACAAGTAGAATATGTGACTTTTGAGATACATTCAGTGTGGTATGTCATATATGCTATGAGAAAAGCACACATTTGTCATAGGCGGGTCAAAATTCATTGTGCATGCAGTCCGACTCTTCTTTTGATTTCTGTGAAGATGATTCTGGACAGGTTTCATTCACCTGTCCAAGGAAAAGATTTGGTAATATACTAACCACAATGCATCTTATGCACTATACTTAGCCTAAAATTATGCTGGTTATAGAGTATGACATTATGCTAGTATATTTAGCAAAGTACTGCAGTTGCTGTTAGCAGGTGTCGGTTTACAGGAATGTTGCTAGTATGGCATAATGAAACTGACTGAAAATCATTTGCAGTTTTTGGGTTACTTACCTTTGGGAGTAGCACAGCAGTTGGTATTTTCTAAATTGCAAGTATTGTCTGAGATGTGAGTGTAAGATTAATTGTGCAGACTGTTTCTAGTCAGTTGTTCTTTAAGTTTTACGATGGCATTCTTTTCTGTCTATATCTGGAAAGCCTGTATATTGTATTCAGAGGCCATAAAGGTAAAAACACTGATTTTAATAAACGATTGAAAATAGGATGGAATGAAACATACAAAATAGAGTCATAAATACAATTCTAAATATTATAAAACACCTTCTGGGGAGCACATCACCCTTTGATCATCTAACCCCACATCTAACCATTTCCCTTAACTGCAAACTTTAAATCTTAATGCGAGCATAGACCCATCTCTACATATAAGGTCACTGACTTCTACAAATATTATAGACAAGCAATTAAGTAAGTGCTTTTTTATTCACTGCGATATTTAGCCAAACTGAAATTGATCAGATGTATTTATTTATTGCATTTATTCACTGGGAAGGTCCGACTGGGCTAGTGTAATTTTTCAACAGAGGCCTGGGTAGAAAATTTCCAAAATGCATTAATCTTCAAAATGCATTGATTTATACATTCATTATACAATAATATAGACGGAGACATAATATTTTTACAGTACATTAGGATATGGAATTTAAGATGCATGAAATATAGCAATTCAAGGGAGTAAAGCAACATAACACAATTTTAGCTAAAGAGACTTTTTTAATCAGATTTTAGCAATCAAGACATTAAGTAAAAATGTTTTATGCCTCAGTCTTTAGGCACATAGATGCAGTGAGGTACTGTCACACTATTAGGCATGATAGAGCAGAATAAAAATGTGTGTGGTAAGTTGGGAAAGGTGAATCAGTGAGCTCTTTAAGTAATTGTTTATATGTGTATGTCTTGAAGTGTTTTTGGGGCATAGCCAGGCCTGTATGAGGCCTGTGTGAGGTATTATTTTAGTTCTGATTTGAAGGGATGTACATTCACTATTTGCCTTACATATGCTGCAATAGAGTTCCAGAGTTTAGATATGCAGTTTGAATAGAGTAAGTGTCCTGTTTGTTTTTAGCTTTTGTAATAGCAAACAGGATTTGTCAGAAGAGCATAAGCTTCTACTTGAGGAATAGCACTGGGTGATATTATGTAGGCTTGGACTTAGTTCTGATTTGTATATTGGATTGTGGATTACTGCTAGTTGGGAAGAAAATAGCTGAGTTAGCCTGTTCTAAAATTATGTAAACTTTGTGAGTCTTACGTCATTTCTACTATATTATTTTGCCTGGGAATTCATTTTGAGAAGCTGGATTTTATATTTCTGCCTGCATCTGTTGTATTTAACTGTTATTTAACTGATTTGGCAAACCAATTACAGTCTTATTAGTTAGTAGTTATTTATTTATTTAAGTTTCTTTACTGGAAAAAAAATACTGATTAAACTGACTATTTTTAGGCATGGACTGGGTAAATTAATTCACTGTCATAACTGTGCAATGTAAACAGAGTTACTTGATAACAAAGCACAGTCATTTTGTTTTACAAGTATTAGTAAAAGAAAAAAATATTACTTTTACAGAAAAAATATACACAATGACATCTTGATGCCTGATTTGGTATGCTGCTTTATCTTTTGGAATATTCTTTTTCTTTTGAACTTGGTATGTTTATAAAGACAGCAGTTCTCTTGATGTCAGTCCTCATTACCAGCAAAGACCAACCTGCTGACTGTAATACATTCTTCAGTCTGAAGAGTCTGCTACAGATTAATGTGGGAGATACAGAAGATGCTTTTCATGTCTCTGTATTACTGAATATGGGTTAATCACTTAAGGTGTTGATGGGAATAGTTGTTTTGTCGACATATAAAGACTATTTGCTTCTACAAGCAGACAGCTTTACTGCTGAGCAGATTCATTTTTGTTATTACTTGTATTAGCTGAGTTAGACCATATTAATTATTTTGATAAAATTTTGCCATGTACACATCATCCACCCAATATAAATTCAGGTCTCCTTGTAGTAAGAACTTGTTGATGGCAAGTGTTATGATCAGATGTGTTTGGAATTTATTAAGAAATGAAAACAGGAGGGAGATGGTATGTATAAACTACTGAGATTAGAGGTTTTATATAACCATCCATTAGCAAATCATCTAGCAGCCAGAAAAGGAAAGAATCATGAAAACTGTAGCTACATGATTAAGTGGAGTTTCTATGTGGTGTTTTTGTTTAGTAGTAATCATAATTTCACTAGCAAATTGTTGTTTTCGGTTAACAATTGTATGTAAATATGTAGAGACAGAGTTCTTAGGGAACCTAAGTCTTCCTTTACAGACCCATCCCAATCTACAATTTTCAAGAGACATATTAGGCAAAATTTACTCTTCAAAGATGTGTTAGTCTTAACAGGAATGTCAGAAGGCAAGGGTCTGATGAAATCAGAGGAGGCATAATCCTAATGTTTCATGGGGAAACAAGGTGAGGTGCTATTAAAGGATCTATGTCTGTTAATCCACCAGAACTGTTAGACAAGAAAAGAAAACTGAAGAGACAGATGCATGTTGAACATAAGCTCAGATGAACAACTGCTGATACCAGTTCTGGTGATGACCTCTGTCTGCAGAATAAAAGTCAAGCATCATCACCATCATTAGGCAGTTTGGAAGCTGTCACAGCATGCCACCAGAGAATGTATTTCTTGCCTGCCATCATTCCTATCAGACTTCCCCATTTCACACCATTTACCCATTTATTCTATTCCCAGTGACAGCCTTACAGCTTATTCCTTCCCCTTAGGTGAGTATTGAGCCCTGGCACTGCTGTTACCATTAACAGTGGGCTTTAACATTCACTGTATATGCCCAGTTTCTACTTCTGAGGTTTGGCATGCAATAAGTGAGGTATGGGAGGATCTTTCTAGCACTGGGACAACTAATTGATTCTGGGTTGTTTGGGTCATAGTCACGGCTCTCTTCTTCTATACTATGAAACTGACGGAAGGAACTTTTGATGAATCTTGAATCACAGATTGTTTGCCTGATGACTGGTAGATATTTAAGTCAATGGGAGTTAAGGTAGTCCATGGCAGAGCTTACTTTATGTCCCAAAGTTGCCATGTAGTTGGACTTTGAAGAAGTTGCCTACATGCTGTGCTCTTCCCCTCACATATTGCTCATGCCCATCTGCTGCATTTCATGGTTATTTAAGTGCTATGCAACTGTATAAGGTAGAGCACTGAATGTGTAAGCATTTCATCTCTGAATCCATCTCATGTATAGCAGCATTTCCATGGTGTTACATACTCATTCAGTGTGTAAACCAGTTATACAGTATAGGTTCCTCTGTCTAACAGTGACACAGAAGTGATACCCCATCCACTCATCAAGATTCCTCTTGAAGGGACTCTGCCTAACCTGGACTGGGATTCTATTCCAGAGTGAAGGTCTTTCCAGTTGCTGGGTTTCTGGTAGGGCCTGATGATGAGTAAAGAAGCACAATGATGTCCCCTGATCCTTCATGATTAGGTGGGCTATATAAAATGTTTTAACCACTTTGGTCACGTGGTTGTCAAATGAGAGATTGCTATCAACGGATTACCACCTATTTTTGCCAAAGGGATGACTATACACTTTTGACATTTAGCTTGAGGCCATGGCTCTGGCACCAGTTGTCTGTTTCTCTATGAGGCCATTTTGGAGGATGCTTGTGTCGGCTGGAGAGTCTGAGCCTTGTGGGACACCACTTGTAACTGGTTTGGAGTCTGACATGGAGCAATTCTAACCATGTGGGTTCTGTCCTTGAGCCAATTGGGTTTATATTTAAGCTGGTGAGCTTATCTATAATGCCAGGTCCAGGTAGGCTGTGTGGACCACCTTCAGAAATCAACCAGGTTTAAGAGGCAGGATCTGCCTTTAACGGTAGGATCCAGTGTTTGTAGGTCCCCAATATCTTTATTTATGAGGTCCATGATGATCCTTTCCATAGCTTTGCAGACCAAGCTAATCAGGCTTATGGGGCGATAGTTTCCAGGATCCGTTGAGGCACCACCTTTATGGAAAGCCTTTTCCAAATTCCACTCACATATGAAATAAAAACATATTCAGACTAGCATATCCTCCTCTGAAACAAATAAAGGCTTCCCAGGAATGTTATTGTTACAAGTTGAAAAACATAGCTTTCTACTGATGGCTTGCTTTTACATTGAGCCATCCATTAGCATTTAGCCATGTAAGAGAAACGTCAGACATTTGCTTTTAATTAACCAATTCTGCATTGCCACACAGGTCTGTTAAAACCTGCATCTGAGCATCACTCATTGTATGCATTTTAAATTCCCTTTTAAAATTTGTGTCTTGTACATCAAGCCAACTTTCTAGTTCTTAAAGGTCTGTAAAGTACTGTATTGTTCATGTGCTGACTTTCTGTATAGCACATTCCACTCAGTCCATATTTTGAAGACATTCTTGTTTTCATTCCTTCCTGTTGTCATCTATGTATTCCTGTCATGGTATGTAACTTTGATAAAATGATACAAATGTATCATGTCTAGTCCCCCTTACTTGACCTCCATATGCAAAATATTTAATTTCATGAATAAACATATAAGCTGTCTGACATGAAATTGGCAGAATCCAGATTTGGCCAACACCAAAACTACTGACACATTTGTTTTCTTTGTAGGAGTTCTTTACCCTGCCTTGCCTAGCTTAAGTACTTCTAACACCAAGACTGCCCTTGAATGAAATGTGCATAAATCCATTGTGGGGCAAACATTTCATTGTCAGACAAATATGTCATCTTTCAAACATGTCTATCAGTTAATAATATTCCTTTTTAACTGGCTGTAAATTAAAACCCCGGATAAACTGGATGTGAACATTTATTTATTTATGTACATTTAGTTACTGGGGCAGTGCACTGATCTCAATATACAGTAGGCACAGCCCAGGTAAATAGGATTACATAACAAATGGGCAACACATATT
Organism: Protopterus annectens; assembly: GCF_019279795.1. NCBI lineage: Eukaryota > Metazoa > Chordata > Ceratodontiformes > Protopteridae > Protopterus > Protopterus annectens. The sequence continues at coordinate 214,110,705 of NC_056744.1, read as the reverse complement.
TACAGATATGATATGATATGATATTATATATATATATATATATATATATATATATATATATATATATATATATATATATATATATATATATATTTACAGATGCAAGAATATGTTAACATTTAGTTCAAGAAGCAGTTTACAATGATGGATGGAGAACTGCAGTTATGGTTAGCAGAGCTTTATGGATAAAATAAAGCCATAATGAGCATTCATAAAAGAAACTTCTAAATGTTCTAACACTAGAGGTACATTATTTATGTCCTGGAACAAATGTAACATTTTACTAAAACCTCCATTTGTTCACTTGTTAATGATGAATATTCTAAGACTACATTTGTGGAGAAACACTGTCATCTCATCCTACAGGTTGTGCACATTTAAAGTCATTCATCAAAATTACTAAAGTCATACTATTAAATTTGTAGAGGCGCAAACTATGGTAATCTGCAATGCTGACAGCTCATTGGATATGGAATGCCCGGCCTATTTGATGGGCAAACAGGCTGTCATTTGAGGAAGCATTGTGGAGTCTAACTGGTGTTGTAAATTGACCCAGTTAACTGAACCAGATACCAAATACAATGTGTCCAAAGTCTTGCAGTTAGAAATAAATCCAATGCACCTCACAGCATGTGTGTTAGAAGAACAACACTGCTCAAGCAACATACCAGACTTGCAGGCTGTGGAAGGCAAAGGATGGTGTTCAGAAAATATAACACAGGAGAAGGGTCAGCACTGTGAGCTGCCATGCTAGGCAGGAGTCTGGGATGGACTGATACTGTCTTAGCAGATGAAGACCTAAATAGACCTCCAGCACAGTACTTGAGTAAATACCAGCTACTGACAGGAGGGGTAAGTGTGGCAGAAGTGGCTGATCAGTGCCCCTACAGGAAAGGGAAGTAACGTCACTAATCCATCAAGAAGACTGGGATGGGGGGAGCCAATATTTTCCTTTCACAGTCAGAGACATTAAACAGTGCCTACACAGAAGGCTTTCTACTACATATTTGTGTATGTGTGTGTGTGTGTGTGTGTGTGTGTGTGTGTGTGTGTGTGTGTGTGTGTGTGTGTGTGTGAGTGTGTTTGTCTGTGTGTGTGTTTGTGTGTTATGTGTGGTCAATATTCTTCTTTCACATTTCATGATATAAAACAATGCATATGCAATCTAAAAGGCTTCCTACTGTGTGCCCGCATGTGTGGGTGTATCTGTAATTTACTAGCAGAGATGAAAAATAGTTTTAAGAGGAAACTCAGAACTTCATTGTACAGAAGCAATAGGAATGAGGGAGGTCCTTTGTTCAAACCCCAGTAAGACCCAATATTTATTACTATATTTATGCCATGACTTAAACCAATATCTGTACATAAGGCTTTCCACTAAATTTATGTGTGTTTGTGTGTGTGTGTGTGTGTGTGTGTGTGTGTGTGTGTGTGTGTGTGTGTGTGTGTGTGTGTGTGTGTGTGTGTGTGTGTGTTTGTGTGTGTGGGTGTGTGTATAATTTGAACCTAAGGATGGATATTTATAAACCTGCCACCATTATCCTAATTAGAGGAAGGCTAGGGTGACATAAATACTCTTGCAACATTTATACAACTAAACTTGGGGGAAAGAGTGCAAACAGTTGACAGGCTGGAAAGAAAAGTTTGCAAACTCCAGTTACAGCCTCAGTATGCATTGTAGTTGTAGAAGTCCTGATAAGTAATATCTATGACTGCAGAGAGATGGATACTGCTTATGGTAGAATGTTTATCCCACTAGATTTTTTTCTGCATCTAGGACCAATGGTAGGTTACACACATTCCTTGAAGTGGTATGTTCAAAAAATTACAAAATGTTGTTATTAAATGTTATCAAGCACTCCTTGTACACCTGTTGTATAGTGGCAGTGACATTATGTGGGACCTTTAAGCGGGAGCAAAAATAGAATACCTTACATTATGACACTGTGCAACATTTGATTTATGGCAGAATGAAAGAAGAAGCCTATGTAGTCAGCTTTTTTAAGACCCTTTCTTATTGTTTTTCCACCTGACCCATTCTCCTGTTGCTGTTTCTGTGGATTTCCTGATGTGATATAGTGCATGGGTGGACAGGAGGAGGACAGTGTGCTAGCAGAACGTGATTATAGATTTTAGGATTTCAGCTCCAAGACTTACTTGGGAAATAAAGACTTAAACTCTCTGATGAGCCAGGATGAGACGGAGATGTGTTACTAAAAAAATTGGGTTTAATAAATGGTGAATTTTAGGCTAGTGCAAGTAAAGGAACAGAAAATCAAAGTGTGTGGTGTAATTTATTACAGGCTGAAGCTAAACAGCTGAATTTGAGTATAGCTGGTCTCATTTTTAAAACTCTCTGATTCCTGCTGATACAGTGCAGTCACTGGAAAAGGTCAGTAGAAAAGTTAAACTGATAGGAAAAGCTAATTGACTTAAGATGAACTTGCTAAAATAGCCAAAAAAGCAGCTAGACTCACACCTACTGTTAAATAGAAGGTAATCGCACATTGCTCATCTAAACGATACTGTAAGATTATTTTTGGAGTTAAGGCTTAGGATGAAAGATCTGGAAACTTAAAACAGAAAGTCTAACAAGATATTCTGACCAAATGTAAAATGGGCCAAATAAAATGCTTGAGGTGTTTATTTATTTTTATTTATTTATTTTATTTTTATTTTATTTTACATTTGTTAACCGGGCTAGTCCAACTGGATACATGTCCATTTTCAGTAGAGGCCTGGGGAGATAAGCTCCACATTAAGTAAATAATACAGATCAGCATAAAAGAAAAAAAAAGAAGAATTTTCAAATAAGAACTTAATATTGAGAGAAGTGAGGACAGAGTTGATGACAGCAGTACAGTACTATAGAGAAAGAGAGTATTAGCACAGCAGTACAGTACTATCTATACAAAGTCTAACACAGAAATACAGTCCTATTTACATTGTAAAGGGTATGACATTAGTGAATACAGAGTTTAATACAGCAATATAGTACTATTTACATGGTAAAGGGTATGATATTCAACATACTGTATGACAGGAATGAAGGCACAGATTTAAAAAGTGAATTCAGGTAGTCTTAAAGTATAACTTAATGCACAAGAGAGTCTGTGTATATGCATTTAAAACAGAATGTTATACTCATAGTAAAAAGATAGTTAGTCTGTATACAGATGGTAGAGTTTTGCTAATAGCCGAATGAGTATACAAAGATCAAATACAGTGATATTTCCCTGGGAGTAGGAAAGTAAAAAAGGGGGGTTAAGTGAAAGATTACTCATTCCACAGTATGGGTTTTGGGTGCAAGGTATACAGTGATGTTGTACTGGGGAGTATCAGTCAGGGTTAGTACAAGGGCATAGCCATTGTGTTTTTAGGAAGATTTTTAGTTGCTTTTTGAAGAGTGGTAATGATGACTGAGATGCAAGTATGCTGGGAAGCCTTTTCCAAGTCTTCCCCACAGAGTTTGAGAAAAGAGAATCACCTGCTTTGTTGTGGAATTTCTGGATGGTGACCAGTAGTTTATTTGCTGAGTGAAGAGTAGTAATATTAGAGTAGGGAGAGATGAGGCTACTGAGAATAGGAGTATTACTAGGATGGTACAGAATCTTATGCGTAATGGTGAGTTGTTGAAACTCTAGCTTATTTTGCATTTCTAGCCATCCTAGCTGTTTGAGATTTTGACAATGGTGAGTTCTAAATGGGGAGCCAGTAGCAAATCTGGCAATATTGTTATAGGAAGTGGTTAGCTTATTAAGGTTACTTTTGGAAAAATTAGTATAAATGGGGGAGGCATAGAGGAGAGGAGAGATCAGATGGGTCTGGGCAATGTTAGTTTTGGCTTCAGGGGTAAGGAAATGTTTTATCCTATATAAGGAACCAAGTTTTCTGTTTACTGTTTTAATAGTAGAGTTGATGTGTGAGTCAAAGTTAAGGTTGCGGTCGATTGTTATACCTAAGAGTTTGGTAGTAGGGTCAGGAGCTATAATTGTACCATTATTGGATGTAATAGTGAAATGTAGTGGGATGGATTTTAGAGTTGGAGTAAATAGCAATAGTTTGTTTTTTTTGGCATTTAGGAAGACGCATCATTGTTGGAACCAGTTTTCCACTAGGTTAAATACTGTTTGGGTGATGGATTGGAGTTCAGAAGCAGTTGGGGCTTTACAAATCAAAGTGGAGTCATCTGCATATTGTATGCAGGTAGCCAGAGGTAGATTTATACTAAGGTCATTTATGAATATAGAGAAAAGTAGAGGTCTGAGGACAGAGCCTTGAGGGACACCCAGGGTAATAGGGAGATGTTTGGACAGTTGATTGTCCCATAGGACAGCCTGCTGTCTATTATGTAAGTAGGGCTTAAACCATAGTAATGCCTGTGAGTCAAGTTAGAAAGATTTGAGTATGTTAAGAAATATTTGATTATTAACCATATCAAAAGCTTTGGATAGGTCTAAGAAGAGTGCAGAGGAGGGCATGTTATTATTACGATGATGATTAATACAGTCTGTAAAGGACAGGAGAGCAGTGGTGGTACTATGGAAAGGTCTAAAACCATGCTGACAGTTAGAAAGTAGATTATTTTGGAGAAGGTGGTCAAGAAGTTGTTGGTGGATGCATTTTTCCATGATCTTGACTAGAGGAGAAAGAAGGGCTATTGGTCAAAAGTTAGAGAGTACAGCTGAGTTACCACCTTTGTGGAGAGGGATAATGTGAGAAATTTTCCAGAGAGAAGGAATGTAACCTTCAGTGAGTGTTCTGTTAATTAGGATAGAAATGGGATAGGCTAGTACTTTAGCTGCAGATTGAAGGTATTCAGCAGATAGGAGATCAGCTGAGGGAGTGCATGGTTTAAGTTTATGAAGTAAAGTATAGATGAGGGATGTTGGAACAGGTTAAAGTTGATAGGTTGAGGGTATGCTTGGTAGAGAGGGTGAAAGGATAGAAGTAGTAGGAGGTAAGGTGTTTGCTAAAGATTGGGCTGTTTCAGCAAAGAAGATATTAAAAGCATCAGCAATCTGGTTGGCAGTGTGAAGAGAGAGATCTGATGGGGTTGGTGTTTTGGAGTGGCCTGGGTATAAAAGTCTATTGATGCCTGACCAGAAGGTTTTGGATTTTGTTGTTGCTTTTGCTGGAGTTTAAAATAATAGTTTTTTTTATCCAGAAGTATTGATTTTTTGGTAGCATTTTGTAGCTGTCTGAAGTATTGACAATCAATTGGGTCTTTAGTATTTCTCGATTTGGACCAGATTTTATTTCTTAATCGGATTTGTTGCCTAGTCTCTTTAGTGAGCCATGGGGCTGCTTTACTTCTAGTTCATAATGAGCATGAGGGGGCATGGTATTCCAAGATCTGTAAGAATTTAGAGTTAAAATAGGATACTGCTTCCTCAAGAGGGAGTAGTTTTAAGGGTGACCAGTTACAGGCTTGAAGTTCTGCCTGGAAGTTTGATGGATTGAAATGTTTTTTGTTCTGGGTGGTTTTGATGGTAGTTTGGTTTGGGATAAAGGTTTTTTGTCTAGTTATATAGGTAAGTGAGTGGTCACTGATGTCATCAGGAAGGATACCTACTTCATAAGAGAGAGGATGGCTGTTAGTTAGGATCCAGTCTAAGGTACTTTCTTTGCCACTGGGTTATGGATTTTGATAGGGGAGGTAATTAATTGGGAGTAGCCATAAAGGTTTATATGGGTTGTGGGTTTGTGTGAAGTACAGGTGTTCCAGTCTATATTAAAGTCACCAAGTACAATGGTTTCCTGTGGGAAGGATGTAGAAAGCCAGCAGAGAATACTTTCTAGGATGCTTATGTTATTGCCTGGAGGTAGGTAGGAGCTTGGAGATAAGTATTTCACCATTGTTATTTAGTGAAATGCACATGTGTAGTCTATTGGCGTAATTTACACTGCTTTTGTCCATAGAAGCAACTGCTGCTGGTAAATCAATCCCCTCCTCTCCCTAGGCAGCGATGACAGTTAGGTCGTGATGATGTATGAGCTCGGAAATACGGCTAGTGAGGTCCATGAGAGGTGGAATAAACTATTGAAGAAGTGGTCAATTCCCTACTGAAAGGCGACAGCTGACGAGGAAAGGGAGTAGCAGTGGACAGATTGTAAGGTGTAAAGTGCGTTACGTTAGCAACATTAGTGCAACAAAAGAAATGTCCGGAGATTTCATCACCGGAATCCCACGGTCAAAAAAGTCAATCAGGGGAGACGGGGATTGATTATGTGCAAGCTTTCTATATGGAGTAAAGTATAAGATGGCTAAAAGAGAGGGTTTTATTTGATTTTTCCTATTGAATACATGAAAAACTTATGGAAATACAATGTGCCAAACTTTTTACTTAACTTATGAGGTTGATCGGATGAATGAAAGCATCAGATTTAATGTTTATGGATTGGGAGAAGTTGTACCACAAGCAATTTGAAAATGCTGAGAACAAAACTAAAAGACAGCTATATAGAAAAACAAAAACTGGTTATATAAGATGGACCAAGAACAATTCTTGGAGGAAAGAAGGGACACGACATTAGGACAGTTGAAACTACTTAAGGATTTGAAAAGAACAACAACGCCAGAAATTTGAAGCCTGACGAAGATAGACCACAATATTGAAGAATTCCTATTGGAATAGAATTTAGTGAGGAAACATATAAGCACATGTGTTGAATATGTTTGGAATTTGCACTGGGTTACGCGTTTTTGGCGTTTTTTTACCTCGCCTTTCACCATTGTTATTTAGAGGTGATTGTACTTCTAGTGAAGTAACCTGTAGTGTAGATTTCTACAGAATTGCTACCCCACCATCCTTTTTGGATATTCGGTATTTTCTAAGAATATTATATCCTGGAGGAGTTATTTCATTGTCCTTTGTTACTGGCTTGAGCCAGGTTTCTGTTAAGCATAAGATATCAAATGAGTGTGTATCAAGTAAAGCATGAAGTTGGCTAACTTTATTGTTTAGGCTCCTTATATTGAGATGAGCTATGAGTAGAGAATCTGGTGTTTTGCAGGCAGTGCAGGGTGATGATGGATGTGGTGGGAGGGGGTTTATAGGGGTACTGATATTTAGTCCTGGGTTGGGGTGAATGTCCCCATGAAGGAGAGATAGTTTTTGAGTACTATAAGAAGGTTTTAGAAGTTTGCAGAAGTTATTTTGTGATTTCCTATATTGGAGGTAAGTAAAATGGGCTACTCTGTGATACTTTGGTGTGAGATAGGTTGAGGTAGATGTTATGTTGGAATGGCTGTGGAAGGAAAGCTGACTTAATAGTAATGTTTGTTTTAGGGGTTGGTGAGTTGTGGTATACTGTAGAGTTTCATAGCAGGTAAGTATATAGGGTATAGAAAGAATGGAAAGTGTTGTAAGTGAAAGAAATAGATTTAAAAGTCTGGGTTTGATAGTTAAGGTCATAGTGTGAGGGAAAGTACAGAATATAGTCAAAAGTTTGTAGATAGGTAGAGTGATAGTGTAGAGTATAGGAATGTTTAAGGAGTAATAGAGATTAGTTTCAGTATGGGAATGGGTGTGAAGGTGTTTAAACTATAATGAGTGCTTGACAGCTATTGGATAGTCCAGAAGTGGATGTTGCTCAGGATGTTTAAGTGTAGGACCACTGGGGGTGGGTGGGAATTGGGGGTAGGGTAGGGGAGCGGAGTGAGCCCGCAGGGCAAACGGAGCAGGTTACAGCAGGTAAAGGAAGATTCTATGGAGACAATCAGAGAACAGCAGATTCCTGAGGCATTCAAAAAGTACCAGGTAAGTAGAGTGAGGGAAAGCAGTTGAGAGGCAAAAGGAAAGTGGAGTGGTAAGAATACAAAATGTAGCACGATGGTCAGGAGAGAAAGGTAAGAGGTGTTATCAGTTTGGACAGTTAGCTAGAAATGAAACTATAAAATGTGACTTGCACTAATATTTTTTTCTTCAAATCATTCACTGTACTCTAAGTACGAATTGCTTTTATAGACTATACATCTAAGAGAATGATAAATTGGGATGGTATGGGTAGAAAGAATGCCTTTACAAGCACTTATACAGTCAGGAAGTATGGTGACCTTGGGAAATGACGAATCTGTCCCTGAATTGAAAAAGAATTCAGGACTCCACTTAATATATACAAGTTCATATTCATGGGAATAGAATGAAGCACCACTTAACGGAAATGGAACTAGAAACATGTTATAGCTATTTTCCCTAGTCTGGCCTATGATGTAATTTTGAGTACAACTTTCTTCAGTTTAAGAAATTGTGGAAACATTTGTGTGAAGACACTCAGACAAAACCAAAGGACAAGGAAACAAGCAAGAAGGGAAATTAATTTAAAAAAAACATATTTCAAAACTCCACTGAGCTTGAACAATCTGAATGAGAGAAGACACCATCTTCTCATATAAGGGAAAAAAAGCTCCACTCTTGTCTGAAAGTAATGTTATTGTACCTGCTTTAATGACTGAAGAACTAGGCCCCTGTACCTCATGACCTGATGAACATGAAAAAAGCAAACTAGTGGACATTACTTTTAGTTACCTTAACTTTAAGAAAGCTTGGTGGGATGACCCTGCACATCAAAGAAAACTAGGAGAATTATAGAGATGACTAATGAGGAGACCACCTCTACAAATCCTACTTACTGTCACAACCTTTTAGTACTACTATACTGAAATTGGTCCACAACCATGTACTGGAGGGCATACAGGGAGTACCAGAGAGAGAGAGAGAGAGAATATTGGGAAGGTTCTCAATGACCCTGCTTTTCAAAAGGTACTTTCTATCCCTTCTGGTCATCAAAAATAGCTGTGAACATAAGTGTTACCCTTCGCCAAGACAGCAAAAGGGCATCAGTGGTATAAAGGATATCAGTGGTGGTGGTGTTTCACTGGAACTATCTATCTGAGAAAGGTAACTACAAAAGTATAGCTGAAATGTTATTCTTTAAAATTTTGGTGAATTACATGACTTTGAACAATAGCTTATCACCCTTAAAAAGATGGACTGACAGAACAATTTAATAAGACTTTGGAGTTAATGGTGATGGTGTTATGGATAAAGATGGAGAGAATATATTTTTACTGTCGTCATACCTTATGCTTGCCATTAGGGAAGCAACTCAGACTTCTATGAGCTTTGACCATTTGAAACTGTGCTATTGGAGGGATTCTAGGGTAAACCTTAGATATAGCTGATCAAGTTTGGGATGAATAAACTACCCTGTTCAAAAGTGTACTAGGACCGGTTTCTGACAAGCAAGGTAAGATGTTAGTTGTGATATGAATTGGTCAAGAGCATCTGGAACAGATATAAGCAACCCAGAAGCTATAGCAACAACTCTGGCAATGTCTTGAAAATGTTGGAGAAGTTGACTAGAACACTGAAAAACTGGTAAAGCACAAATACTAACATATCTATTATGTCAATGTTCTGGAGGGAACAGGAATTCCTTAAAGCAGGTTTGCTTACAGAAAACTTTTCCAGTTTCAATCCAAAACCAAAAGTACACATTGATGGCAGTCTAGCCATGCATTAGAAAAAAAGTAGAGAAGTTTGTTCAGTGAAAAAAAGAAGTGTTTTCAAGTCTGCCAGGAAGGTCCACCTTCATACAGCATGATATTGTAATACTGCAAGAGGAAAAGGTAAGGTTCAAGCCTTATAGTATTAATAAGGTCCAAAGACAGGCAATAAGTCAAGAAATCTGTAAATTGTTGCTGTGAGGAGAAAAGAGAAGAATGAATAGACATATCATTTTAGTAACCAAGCCAAATATCAGTTGATAATTCTGTAATGACTTTAACCATTTAAATAAAATTTTGAAATTTGAAGATTACCCCAATACTGTGGGTAGAATAACTTACTGAAAAGTCTTGGGAAGGCAAGATATCTAGCTATCTTAGACCTCACAACAGGATATTGGAAATATACGTAACAAAGAAAGCTAGAGAACAGACTGACTTAATCCCAGAAGGCCTGTTTCAGTGACTGATGATGGTGTTTTAGGTTGGCACAGTGGTTAAGGCATTTCTCTCATAGACACAAGGTACAGGGTTTGATTCTCTTATGACGTAACTGGCTGGGCTTAAAATGGTCTACAAGGGCAGATAGCCTAGTATTGATCTGTGAACCTATGAACGTATAATGTTTTGCAATGCTCATACCTGTTTTGCTGCTGCATAATTAGATGCTGTTGCAATTTACAGTAAAGACTTAGTCAGTCACCTGCCCAAAGTGCAACCTTTTCTGGATACCTTAAAAATGGCTTAATCCTTCTGAACACAAAATACAATTGTGGATTCTAGAACCTCAAGCTTCATAATTAGATGGAGGCCCCATAAAACCACAAAGACAGAAAGTAGAGGCTATACAAAAGTGACCTCAGTCAGCTCCAGATCATGTTCAAATGGGGCCCTAAATCAAGGCCTCCTATACACAACCCCCTCGCAGCTATTCCAGTGTCCCATTATTTAGCTATTTCTCCCCACTTAACATAAACTGTACAAACCTGTCAGTGTACATACTGTTTTCTGCTTTACAATTATTATTTGGATTTAATAAAAAAACTTTTATTTCAAATTTTAAAGCACAAACATTGATAGATATTTGCTAAACAAAGCAATACAGTCTCACAATGAAAACAGACTTGGCATTAAAACTTCTCTGCCCTTGAAACTCACATTCATTGAAAGAGCATTGAAACCCACACTCAAAGAAAATGCAACTGGCCAGTCTCGCAGAAGTAAAAATCATCTGAATAATTCCACAGTAAACAAATATGTAACTAATGAAAAGTTAATGCTAGAAAACAACTTTATATTTCTGTGTTTTGTCTACAAGTTTAGTGCCTGCCACCCTTGAAGAATAAATTGTCCCTTTTAAAGTACAACACAGAATCAGCAATCTATCTTCATGTGTGGGAGTAGAAACCACAGCCTTCTGCATCAAAAGCAAGTATGCCACTTGTGCTACTAACAATGTTTTTAAATTTTTTTTAGCGCAATAATGATACCATTTTCTACAAAAAAAAAAAACAGCTGCAAATTGTAAACAGACAGCATGAGCAGCAGTAAATTTATCTCCCTTGATGCTCACAATTCCTTGAAAATGCGCTTGACACCCAATTCTTTGTAAATGCACCCAAGACTGAATTCCTTGAAACTCAATTTTTTTAAAATCGTAGTGATTTGAGTAGAAAAATGCACTTGACACTCAACTCCTTGAAAAAGCACCTAAAACTCAACTCCTTAGAACTTTTTAACAGCTTGGTGGATGAGGTAGAAGATTCAGGCTCTTGTTTCCTTTAATTAAGGTACAGGGTTTGAGCCTGAGCAAATTAACTAATCACCTGCTATCCCTAAGTGGGACATTTGAAAAACACACATCCCTGCACCTATCTTACATGCAGGAATCTGTCCAGAAAGCAGCAGCAGCACAAGAAGACAATGTCTTCTTGTATCATTCTTCTTGTAACAAGTGTGGAAATAAAGAACAGGAGATCTGTAAAACGACACATGCACAGATTCAACAGGTGTGTGCAACCAGAAGCAGAAGGTATTCTTAAAAAAGAATACCCTTAAAAACAAACACACAAAATGTATTTTTTTAATTAAAAACTAAACATGACAGTCCCTCGACAAGTGGGCCACCTCCCAGCCAGTGGGCCCTAGGCAACTCTCTTGATCGCTTAGTGCAGGATTTGGCTTTGACTTCTGTCAGTTTCCAAGAAACAACTAAAAGCCTTTCCTGGCCTAGAAGGATACTATCACAAATTCATTCCGAATGTTTTTGGTCTGGTTTGCCACCAGAACTCACCTGAGCCAAGGTACTTCAGAGGGTTAAGTGGACTGCATATACTGAAAAAGCAATTATGAGTTTAAAAAGTACATTTGCTTTTACACCCTGATTTTTCTAGGTCATATTGGTTCATAAATTCCTCACAGGTAGATTAAGGTGCACTCTTGTCACAAGAATATTAGAGTGAAGGCCACCCTGTATATTTTTTGAGGCAAACATTTAGATCATAGAAAACTTATTATGCCATAATTGAAAAGAAGCACATTGCCACATGGTTTTACTTCCTGTGTCACAGTTTACACTAGATATAGACCATGCTGTGCACCTTCGGCTACCCTGCTACCAGGATAAGAATACTAAACTTACTCAATGGGCTTAACAGTAGATACTTTTCAATTTTCTGTTCTTCTCAACCTAGACTCCTACCATGATAATGCTGACAGCTTAGAATAGTATGTATGCAACCACTGCATGACCACCCCAGGTCTGTGCTGGGATTGTCACAGAATATAGTGTTTGGCTTGGCAGTAGGAGGGAGATATTTTAGCAGAGACTGGACTGACATTTTAATGCTTGAGTAACCAGACTCACCCAGATAGTAAAGGGTTATACTCTTCGATACACTAGCATGAAATAGAGCTGTGCCATAAATGGGTTTAAGAACTGGCAGTGTTTGGACTAGCTGAAAGAGATGAAAATAAACAAAATCCTTCTGAAATTATTTTCTATGGATTGAAGCTAATCATCTGAACTAGGATATAGTTTTCCTGAACTGTAAACTCTGAGGAGTGCTGCTAATAGTGTGAATGATCTAGCTGGAATGAGTGAAACAGGAAATTTTCATAATAACTAGACTGCTAGACAGGGGTCCAGGAAATAAATACTGTGGGAAGAAATAGCCAGGGAATTGTTATGGCTAGGCTTGTATAGGCCCTAGGGCCGATAGCCTAGTACCAACCTATGAACCTATGAAAATATGAACTGCAAGGAAAGGTAGACAACGTAAGAACATAGAATGTCTTTATATTCTGAAAGCATATTAAAAGTGCTGCTGTTTAAAAAGTCTGAAACTACTTCTATTTAAAAGACTGTTAGACTGAACTGCTATTAGTAAAAGTTCTCTGTTACTCTGAAACAAGGCTGGAGCTAATATTTGTAAATAGGTTTTTACTCATTGGAGGCAGCTGTTTTCTGCTGACGAATAAGGTCTGAAATTTTGAAACATGAAACAGAGCTGCTACTTTTGTTTTATGCTTAGTAAAGTTAATCCATGTGTGTTTTTGTTGCAAGTAAATAAAAATAGTTTTCTAAGTATGCTATCCCAGGTGTTTTATTTCCAGACTGGCAAGAAATAGCCAAATATACTACACACTGTACCACACATTCTGGCAGTACATTCCACTGGTTCAAATTCTGTCAATGAGCAAGTACTTTCAGAAATCCAAGGAGTGGTTAGTTTCTACAATTTGCTTCCTATCCCTCCTCTTTCCCTGTGAACTGCCTGTTTAGAATGATCCCTCATATCTCCCTGACATGATCTTGTGTAACAGTATCATTCTCTTGTCAAGTGACAAGAGGCTCCTCTAAACTTGGTCATTATCCTTCATCACCATCCAGTGGAACTTTTCTCTGAATTCCTCCCAGCAGCCCGCTGTTCTTTTCCTTAAATGGTGTAGAGTTACATGCAGCAATAAGGAAGTGGCTTGATCAGGGCTCTCAGAGTGGAATTTCTACCTCTTTGCTTTGGGAATCTGTCCTACACAGGTTCCAGTCAAGCATTTTCTTTGTTGTTGCCACTGCTGTCTCGTGCTGCTCCCAATGGTCCAGTCCAAATTGACTCAACACCCTAGATACTGTTCCTGTTCACTTGTCATCAGTTGCAGTTTTCTCAGCTAATGCTTTATGTTGGGGTTGTGCAGTCGTTTTAATTTCTTTTCTCTGAATCTCAAGTGCCATCTTTTTGCCCAATTGTGCTTCCTTTCCAAATCCTTTGCTAGACACTTGTTTCCATCCTCCACTGCTTACTGCTATTGTTCTGTCATCCACAAAGAAAATGATCCTACTCACTGTTCACTGCAGTATATCTGGAATGAACACCCTGAAGAGTACTAAATGTGGAATATTCACCTGTGGTACTGCACACATTATTTCCATGTTTCTTTACATTGTCCATCTCACTACGACTCTATGTATCATACCGTTTAGCCAATGCATCCATTTCGATGCTACACACAATCCTTCTCATTTTCATATCAGCTTTTTGGGGGACATAGTCAAAGGCTTTGCAGAGGTCCATGTGGAAAATAGCTTCTGATATTCTCCAGAAAAGTTCATATTTACCAAGTCAAAAGCTGAATAAGCTTTGACAGACAGCACATTTCTGGCCATGAACCCATGTCAGTTGCTGTCATATAGATTGATGACCATTAGAAGAACTCCCAGCCTTTATATTTTCTTCATGACTTTCTCTGCCATTCTTGTTAAACAATTAGCCCTGTAGATCCACTGACTTTTTTTTCTATTTTTCTATGCAAACGTTTTTTCAATAGACTGTCAAGGCATATTAGGTTTTCTAAATTTTGGTCATAATTTATTTTTATATGCATTATTGTTTTTGTCTTAGCTTAACAGAAATTTTTTTGTAAAAATGTTGAAATTATTTTATATTGTCTGCATTTTTCAGTCTTATTGCTAAGTGTATGTTCTTTTGTATCTGCATCTTCCTTTATTAAAACACCTTATAAAATTGCATCCTTGCACATGTCTATTTGCTCATACAGTTTACTTTTGATTTGAAAATGGCTCTTCTCAGTCTTCGCCCAGCTTTCAAATAAAGTGCCTCAAAGTTATTATTATATAACTTTTATACCTCCATGTCAATATGATTTAGCCTATTATTCTCAAGTTCTTAACTAAAAAAAAAGAATATTCTACCCTGACAACTGCCTTTCTGAGATGTGGTCTTGACACAAATCCTCAAATATTGCTTCATCTTGTTAACATACATGCATCTTTTAACATATACAAATTATTCTTTATGTCGCTGTGTCTCTTGCATGTTTGCTACATACCAGATTTTCTTTGATGTTCTTGCAGCTATTCCAAAATAATGTAGTCCATATTCACAATGGTAAACAACATCCAGACTGTTATAAGAGTAAGTGTACTTTTCTTTGAAGTGATTATAGAGTTGGATTTGTAAAACTTGAGAAATGCACAGTTGAGAGCAAAGATGATGTCACAATGCTCTGGTAAGCCTAAGCAACATCTAGTAATATACATAAGTAAGAAAAATAATGGAATTATAGAAGCAAAAAAAGCGTAGATGCAATTGAGAAATCAGGATAGAATACCCAGGTAACTATGATGGGAAAGCATCACATCAAGCTGTAGAAGCAGCTAAGTATGACATTTTACTGCTAAATATTAGTGCTAAATATTAGATAAATATTATGAAGAATCTCAGAGGTAAAGTACTGGTATGGGGTTCTGTGTCAGTAGTAAATGTAACTATGCATAGATCCGGTATATTACCATTAGTGTGTATCAATAAATTTATTTATTTATTTATTTGACATTTGTTTGCTGGGATAGTCCATCTGGATTTTCAGTGGAGGCCCATGGAGAAAAGCTCTACAAAAAAACTTGGTTATAAATATCATCAATAGGTTATTTAAATGAGTATGCATAGATGGATATTTATAGGCAGGCACTTACAGTTGTGTGTATCATATTGAAAATGTAATAGTAGAACACTGACAGTTTACATATATACAAAATTGAAATAAGTTTCTTTAGGGTAATAATGTTTGCTTAGACTGAGTTTGGTGCAGTTTGCAGTTGGTTATAATTTACACTAATGACCAAAGGCAGATTCATCAATGTGGTATGATAATAAATTATCATTAATGTATTGAGGGTGTAACAGTAGATGCAAGCTGCAGTGTGCACAATGCTGTGTAGTGATCCTTGAGATATGTGGCATTCAGAGAATGTGAATATATGATTGGAACCATGGTACATCAGATAGGATGCAGTCAGAATAAAAACAGGACAATCTGTAAGATGGTATCTAAGTGAATTGACAGTGGTCATTTGCATGTAACTAGAATAAATATTTGGAAATCATGTTGAGTGTTAAGGAGTCTACAAGTAAAATGTTGCTAGCATCAGTCGTGTAGAGACATAAAGCCTTGACCACTGCCCAGGTGAACCTAGTATGACTAGTGGCTTTGGTGCTTCAAGGCACTGGCAGGAAGGATCCATGGGCCCATTCTGAGTTGGAGTGAGGATTTAAGGAGGGAAGGGCAGAGCCAGCTATACTGTATGTACTGCCATTATCCCTTGGGGTTGGGGAAGTGGTGTATATGGTGGATTGGGGCAGATGTTAGGCTCAGCAAACCAACCTTGGGCAAGAGCCTTCAAAGCAAATATACAGAAGGGTGCAGTCATATGAGGAATGCTTTGTTATGCATTCCACTAATACCACAATGCAGGCAGTGAGGCTAGCCTATTCATAAATGCTTTAATTGCTGGGATGCAAGTGAGGGCACAAAGCACTCTTATGGCTGCTGGAATGATAGTCCCTTCGGGGACACATTCCCCTTATTTTTTAAGGGAAATCACTGGAATGAGGAAATGAAAGGGCACTGTTAGGCTAAGGAGAGCACTGATGGTCAGCAGGTATGGGAGCTAAAATAACCTAGAAAAGAATAGAAATGTTTCTCAACAAGTGTATGACCATCTGTAATTGTGCAAAGAAAAAAGAAAAATGTTTCCTAACAAGTGTATGACTATCTGTAATTGTGCAAAGGGAATTTAAAGTTACTAAATGGACAGAACCACCTCAGTTTATGAGGAAAGGGTGTTGTAATCACATATGAATATAACAACTGTTTACATCCAAGATTAAAGTTTCAACAAATCATCATTTCAACAAATTGCAGCAACCTAAGGTTTAGCTTTATAAGGTTCAAGGATGACTGAGGAGACTGTACCTTATCCCTTAGCTTACAGCATAGTTTTTCATTTAGTTTGTGTGATAAGCTGTATCAATGCTGTGAAATTTTATTTGAGTGGGAATTATTTGTCTGCATGTTTGTGTGAATGTGTATGTGTGTTTCTGTCTGCCTGTCTGTGCAGATTTATCTGTCTGTATATAATGCCTTTTGCTATTGATTTACTCCATTACTGGTAAAAAGGTAGCTAAATTGGCTTTAACAAATAATAGTTGCTGATTTGTAGGGAAGATAATACTTCCTTGTTTTCAAAATATGCATCATTGGTGTTTATAACTATATTTTTACTGCATGCCTACACGATCTGTGGTTATGTGGCTATTATAATAGATATAGTTTGTATTTTTAGTTATTTCCTATCCAAAAATATTATAGCTAGTGTTGGATACTGTTGCATGGTTATGTTTTTGGGAGGATGACATCACAGGAATAATCAACACTCAGTTCAGTTTCATTAATATGGCCTGGTTCTGTCAGGATACTTGGACCAGTAGAAAATGAATAGCAAAAGTCCTGTTGTTTTAAAGAATCAAAGGTTTATTTTTTTCATTCAGGGGTATAATGATTTTTTTTGTTAATTTTTTGATTCACAGAATTAAATGTTCCCATGTTAATCTTTAGTTTTATTGGTGAGGAAATCAGTCAGCCATTTTGAGAAATATGGTTATAATTCTCATATCAGAAGGCAGACTTTGATCTTTCAATTGGAAAGTAATTTAAGTACCTTTTATTGGGTCAGGTTTTGTAAAGTGAACTACATCAACTAACAGGACAGATTTCTGTGATTCTTTCAAGTCCATTTCAGGCCTAGTTTTGGAATAAATTTATTAAAAGAATACATGAAGGAGTCTACTACTCTGTCAGCTGTGGCACTTTCACTGAGCTGAGAGCAAATTTATTGTCGGGTTTTAGTAGTTTTTGTACATTAGGCCAAAAGGAGTTAGGATTCTTACCATTGGCTTGCAGAGTATTATTATTTTTTTTTATTTATAGTTAATTGGTCTGTCACTTAGTTTGGGCATTTAATTATAAAAGATATGCAATTATTGCTTTGACTTTTATAGCACAAAAGACAAGCAGAATATTTGTATGTGATGTATTTTTCATCCCTATAGATAGAATAACTCCAAATTGAAATATTTAAAACCAGCCATGCAGAATGTGTGATGAGAGCTGGGGAGAAAAAAATAATAATTTGCGTCCTATGGATGCAGTAACATAATTATTACCAGAATTCTCATATGCCCTTAGATCCCAATGTCTGCATTAATCTATATATGTACAAGTATTACAGCAGGTTACTATTTGGGACCTAATGAGGATGTTTTCCATAAAATAGTATACCCTTCAGCTATCCTGCCATATGGCCACTTATACACAGGCAAGTTGTAAAGCACAGCTAGTAATCCACGAGTATCCACGCTAAAAGTAAATCAATAAATGTTAGATATTCAGAATACATGTAATAAACTATACAATGATGAATGTGCCAATGTTCAAACTGTCACTTACCTGTCTTGCATTAAATCCATCATGGGTATTTCAGCAGCTGAGGGAACTGGCATGGTGAAAACTAATATTCATTTTAAAACACTTTTAAATCTTCTGTCAATGAAGCATATGTTAGAGGTCATGACTACAGTACAAAAAATATCTAGATCTGGAATTAGAGGGGGCAGAAACTATTGCTAGTTGAGGAGAGGAATGACCTAACTCAATTTGCTTGCAGTGACTTAATGTGTGGCAGTAGATGACCTTCTTTTTTTTACCATCTTTAGCTGGCTCTCATATATCCATTGGTTGAGAAGGCTCTAGATATCTTATATTGTCCATTAGACAGGGCATTCACAAATATTTTTGTCTCATTAAGAAGTAAAAAGAAATGTCTGCTGTTCATGACAGATAATAACAAGAGTGACCAGGAAGCACAGCTGACTCCCCATTACTAAAGCTTATGAATAACAGGAATCATTACCTTTCTTTTATTAAACAGAATACTGCTATAACTGAGGGCAAATGTGCTGATACCCATAAGATGCTATAGTCATTTGCAAGCTCTGTAGCTCTTTTTTAAGATCATTCTCCAGCTAATGAATTCCAAGAAAGTAAAAATAAAATGTCTAGGAAGGCTGCCTATTGAAATGTTGACACTTGAAATGCTGACTGCTGAAAAAATCAAAAAAAGAAAAAAAAAAGACCAAAAATATAAGAGAAAAGTAAATCTTGAAATGCTCTCTTCTTAAAATTTCATTTTGCAGTGGGGGCAAGCCACCACCCTCCCCCCACAACCCACCACACCCCTTAAACTTATATATACCAACTCCAAGATCAACATAATTTGGAGGAAAGGGAATATTCTGAGAAATGGCTTCTTGGACTTTATATATACAAGTCAGATTTTTGGCCATATTTTGGAACTTACTTTCGTAGGATCAAATATTTCAATTGGTTACCGTCTAGCATAGTCAATTTAATCCTTGAAGCCACTCCTTGCACCCCCTTAACAAAAGGGGTGGCCAGAGTTTACTATCTGTCCCAGCTCATGATAATAACAAACTCTAGATCAACTTCACTCTCTCCCTCATGCAGACCTATGACGTTATATTATTTTGTTTGGTTCATTTTTCCATATCATCTAACTTTAGTCCCATATAATGTGCGGCTGTCTGGTTGAAATATATGATATAAGTAAGTGATTCTGGTATCTTTTGACCTTCAGGGTACTATTGCTTGTGATCCAGGTAGGTCATAAATTCTGAAAGCTTCTATTAAATCATGTAGGTTGATTGGTTTTGCTCAAGGGATATCCAGAGCAGATTAGAAAGGCATGCATGCTTACTTTTTCCTTTCCTCACATCTTTTTTTCTACTCTCTGGAAAAATAAAAAAAAAAAAACCACCAGGTCAGGGTATTAGAGAATTAATTAACAAACAATCATGTGGTTTATTAAATACTTCCACTCATTTCTATCACGGGTACACCGACCATATAAACTGTCAAATATTTTCCATGCATCCTCATATCCCTGGTTCCACAATAATTGTATTTAATATCTTAAATCCCAACCTCTCCTGTATTATTACAGCTATCACTGAACATTCTTTAGGTCCAAAAGGTTTTAAAACTGCCTCCTTCCATTCTTATTCAAAACTTCTATTTTTCATTATAATTAGAGAATCTTATATCTTGTAAACAAATATCCTTTTTCTGATATAATACCTGGTGTAGTGTATATTTTCTCAGCTCATTCTTTAAGCTGTTAACACTCAGATAGGTAATATGTAATAACCTTGATTGTTTACTTTTGTAAGGTATTAAAGCCCCTCTCTGTTTTCATCTGTCCACTTCATTTAATGACCCTTTTTCTATGTGGAAATGATCTTGTCCATCTCCATTAACTCTTCTTCACCTAAACCTCCTTCGTTCTGTAGTATTACATAAATACCACTAATCTTTATTATATTTGGAAATTCTGCAACATCTGCTTACTATTTTAGGTTATTTTATTATTTTACCAGGTAGTATTATGGTTTAGTGGTTACAGCTCTGCTTCACAGCTCAAGGATCCAAAGTTCTAGTCTGACTTCAGTTTTATCATTAAGACATTTTACCTGTTCTTCCCATGCATATGCTTGTTTTCCCTTGGTAGTTGTTTTCTCTTCCACTCAAAATAGCAATATATGTTATGTTAAACGTTATATATACACACACATATATATAATTGGGTCCCTATCTGATCAGCGAAGTTTCAAAATTTCAAACATCACATGGCCAAGACCATATGATCAAAGTTTTGAAACTTAGAAAGTACAATAAAAACAAAAATAACAAACACATTTTTTTCTGTTTTTGCAGGGGTTAAGCCCTCCTACACACTTCATAACCCCTGCTAATTAAATATACCAACTATGAGATCACATTACAGTGAGAAAAATGGTAAATGTCCTGTTCCGTACTGCACTGTGCAGTCATCTCCATTCAAAATGTTTCAAAACTTTGATCATATGGTTTTGGCCGTATGATGTTCGAAATTTTAAAACTTTGGTAATCTGATAGGTACCCATCTAGTTATACATTATATTTTACCCCTGCCATTATAGCCAAGTGCATGGATGAAGAGAGTTTCAGAAGGATCAGTCAACTTACCTAGTAAAAAAATAAATAATTATAATTAGATATTAATTCAAAGATCCCACGTATAAAGTTTTTCTCTCATTCTGGAACACGCCTGGAAAAGCTAAGAAAAATATGTCTTTTTTCCATTTTTTACCCTTCTTGATGTAGTTCAGACTAGAATGCCATCTTTCCAACTTGCTTCATATGTTATATTTGAGGAACAGGTAACAAAGTGGTCTTTTTTGTTTTTTTTGAAGAAAGCTTGTGGTACTAAAACTTAATTTTAAACTTGTTAAAACATCATTTGTGTTAGTTTTCCAACAAAGATATACGATGTAGAGAATAAAAGGTATATAAACAATGTTAAAGAGTAACACTATAACATCATAACAACAGCAATAATATTTATCCAATGTATGGTTCACATGTATAATACATTTCACTTATCAAAAACTATGTACATATTTAAATAAATATATTACCAAGATATTTGCAGTCTTCCATAAAGTCTGATCATCCTTTTATGTAACTGTTGTCCATTACAGCTTATAGTGTACTTGTTTTATTCAGATTCCAAAAAAAATGCAAAATTAAATCCAACTTTTATTTTTACCCATTACATTTAATCTGTAATAATGTTCAACCCTTTGAATCAGTTTCAGGTATTGCGTATGTAGACTTCCCATTTTGGCTGTGTGCAGCATTCTCCACTTCCCCTGCTAATACGGATTTTGGAACAAATGTTAACACTAATCTAGTAGTCAGCTCCTCCTTTTCCCAGCCAAATATATATTTCACTATATCTAGTTCCAGGGCTTCTCATGGCCAATTTATTAGTTTTCTAAATATTTCTTCCCAACCATCAGTCTCTTACTTCCATTTCTTCTGTGTTCTTCTACAGTCACCAAACATATAAATGTTCCTGTATATTCCACTCCCTTCTACACTCACAAAACATATGCACGTTCCTGCATATTCCACTCCCTTCTACACTCACAAAACATATGAATGTTCCTGCATATTCATCTCTACCTTAACTCTTTACTTTCCTGTGTCCTCTATCCTGCACCATTTGGGGGGGGGGGGTTGTACCACAAATGTAAGATCCTCATCAATAAATCAAATATTATATCCTTTTACTAGAACACCAGACTAGACCTACCACTACCCCTACACCCAAAACTGTGGATGTTGAAGAGCAGAATTTTTTTTGTATCCTCCATTTCACTTTAGTATAATATCAACCTATGATGATGTGAGGTAATGTCAGCTATGCCAGAGAGAGGAGGGCAGTGCAAGTGTAACATATGCCAGCATAGCTAGCTGGAATTTTGTAAAGAATTATATCTCTTTTGAATATCAAACTGATTTACTCCAATACTTCTGGCAAAAATGCATTTGTGAAGTTGCTTGTGTTAAAAATGTATCAACAGTGGCTCCTGCTGGACAGAAAAGAAATATACATATATGTCAGACTGTACTGTTGTAACTGATGAAATCTTTTTTAGCAGAGGATACTGGAAGGGAAGAGGTTAAGCTCAGGCCAGCTATCCTTAAGAAAAATAGCCTGAAATTAAATGCCTTAGTTTAGGCCATAAAGATTTTATCTCATAGGTCTGAATGCTAGAGAATGGCTATTAATTTCTGCAGGAAGGGTGGACGTGCTGGAATTGTTTTAAAGTTTCCAGATGCTGTAATAAACCTTAAAGTTCTATGTGTGTATTGTGACACATCAGTGATAGAACCTGGCTCTGTTTCTAGTGAGGTGGTAGTGTGGAATCACAGAGTCAGGTGACCAGATATGATGTCATTCTGTAGCCAACACTGAAACTATATTTGAATACTATTGGAAGATGTGATAAGTGCACTCTGTTTTTGGGACCTTACAAGACACCTATCCACGTTCATCTTGCCTTGTTTTAGTAAGTAACTAGGGCACAGTAATTCTTCAGTCAGTTAGAAAAATATAGTGGGATTAGCTAAATGTGGTCTTTTCTGTATCTGTCTGAGTCTTTTCATCGGTGTTGCTTATATTTCCTGTGGCAGAAAAGCTGGTGTTTATTGCAAATAGTTATTCAGTATTTTCATTTTTTTTATTATATACCTTATATAATATTATATAAACCTTATTATATAAACCTTTCATTGCGGCTGGTCTTTTAAAAAATATTTAACCATTGGGAGTATTTGCATTTATTTAGTGGCACTAGGGTTCTATGCTCCTGAAAGTCTTGCTGTCTAGCTAAATACTACCATTTGTATAAGTATTAATTTTACTAAGTGTAATTGGGTACCTTGTAAAAGCCTTAAAGTTCCTGGCTTTGGGTGTTCTGGTGGCAGTAAATCTACCTTGTACTCTTAGTGGAGGTGTCAGCATGGGTAAGCTGTGCCAGCCTTTCCCAGTTTTGTGTGTGTGTGTGTGTGTGTGTGTGTGTGTGTGTGTGTGTGTGTGTGTGTGTGTGTGTGTGTGTGTGTGTGTGTGTGTGTGTGTGTGCGAAAATCCAAATCTCAAAAGAGTGTGGTTGACAGCTACTTTGAACAGGGACACTGAGAGCACTGATTTCACAGAGAGGGCAGTGGAGGACTTGGTTTGGAACAACTGGCTAAGGACCCAGCTCTGTAGTGGTCAGTGGGGAGTCTTATTAGAGGCCTGGAAAGAAAGCCCAGCTCCAGGGCTGGAGTGTGCATTCCCTGTGTGGTCTTAAGGGAAATTGTACTTGGTGCTGAGAGCTGCATCTAAAAATACTGTGTGTGCCTTTTTCTCTCACTATTAACATTCCCCACAAGTGTCAATGGTGAGGATTAAGACTCCTTGATCACTGGCCCAGAGGAGAGACATCACACACCCCTGTTGGTTGGAAGATGATTAAAAGAACCCATACTGTAGTGCTCAAAGTCCTCTCTCTCTTTCACTTTGACCTTACCTTCCAAACAAATGTATCATGATTTTTAACTCATAATGACTGTTGGGATAGTGCACATACCTTCAAATGTGTAGCAATCTGTCCTTTATTCAATGCACTAACTCAGCTCTTCCCCAGGATGTTTCAGCGACTGTTATCAATTATATTATAGCTATGTAACTTGAGAAAATGGTCTATAATCAGTCCTTGTTTACTGTAACAGATACAGTCTGCAATTTAAGTAGAGCATGGCTTTAGGATAGCATTCAATACATTTATGGCATTTGACCAATGAACTGCTTTCCAGCATAGATACAGACCTTCTCACAGGAAGCTATTTTGTGGGCCTGAAGAGGACATTTGAGCTGGTAGAAAGCTTTATTTCATTAGATAAACTTAAAACACATATTTTTTGGAAAAGGCTCTCATAAATGGGTTCACTTTTTTTCTTTTTGGTTCCTTGGTGACTTTAGCTATAACCATCTGCTGCTCAGCTCTTAGCCATAGCTCCTTCCCCTTTTCGCTACCATCTGATAGGGAAGAAAATGGACTAGGAAACCAGGTTATAACTGGCATTACCCATTAGCTGACACTGGTGCTGGTGGTCTGGGAAGGGACCATGGAATAGTGATAGAGCCAGCCATCTTCAAAATGATAACTAATACAACATGGATGTTCCTTTAGGCCTGTCATCATGCGTTCTGATATTACCAGGTCATAGGTTGGCTGGTCAACGATGCATGACTCAGAAGGACACATCCAACCTGAGACATATAGCAAGCATGATGCCTTCCCTTCCTGCATTTCCAAGGCCACAGCACTGCAAACCATCCCCCAGGATTTATGGAATATTTGCCCATCCAGTGCACACCATATACCCCTGGATGGGTGGGACCATCCTCCCTGCTAGATTTGTCAGACACTTGAAGTCAATGCAATCCTGGGTCACCTGGGCCATACTAAGTACCTTACTACCTTTATGCTCCTGGGCTGGCACAGGTGGGTTCAACATTACTTAACAAACCATACCTTTCAAGTGGTGTTAGGCCTAGAGTCCTCAGATTTGGGGTAAAGCAATGAACATGCACCTAGAGTTCAGTCATAGGCACTGTTCTATTTTTTTCTTGTTTAAAATTGAGCTCATTAGGGATCCTCCCCATCTATAAATGACCTTGTATGCAGCTGAACTACTGCTTCTTAGGTTATAAAAAATGAAATACAAAGTTTCACTTCCCTCTGGTACTGGCCAAATCAAAGCAATTGTATGATCAATACTACAAATAAAAAACGCTTATGTAACTTTTGTTGCTCCATGGAAACATGAGGATTTCCATGTAGTCTTAATATTTAACCAGTTGAACTTCAGCATGACCAAAAACTTTAAAAGTTGATACACAGATGCTTAGCTCAGACAGTGTCTTCCATTTAAAGGTCATGTGCCTTCATTGAAGGTTGTGCGTCAGGGCTGGTAACTCAGCACGTAAAAAAATCCACTACCAAACATTAGCTGAAAGACACAACAACAACATTGAAATTTGTAGTAAAAAGCTGCACAATCAAATTAGATTTTGTTATATAGTATCTTAACCTCATAACATATGAGGACAGGAGATTTAGAGGACCAAATCTCCTAATTCCCAAAGTAAAATATGTCCTCACAATCATTGCCCCTAACTCTTGAAATATGACCATTTTGTAAATAAGAAACAAGGTTTATAATTGTATCTTTCTGGGTGGTTAGGTAGTATCACTGTCACTAAAAAGCAGATTAGTTACCATTTGTGGTTGGCTCTGCAAATGAATACACCCTCTATCTGTGGTACCTTCTTGAGTGCTGATTTTTATTGGGTTTTTACCAGTGCAAGGAAATATATGTAGAAATGAGATGTTTTTGCTCTTTCAATAACGAGTAATATAGCAAGACTGTTGAAGACAGCTTAGAAAATAAAACACATTAATAGACCTCAGTGAGAGTGCTGAAAGGTGATATGCTCTTATATGTATAAAACAATGTTAAAAATCATATTTAGCAAACTAGTATGTTTCTGACTATATGTACAACCTAAAACGTATGCAGTAGGAGTGAAATCATGGATCAGAAATATGCAGGAAACATTCTGATAAAGAGACAGAGGGAGGGGTTTATGGAGCTGTCTTCCAGGTGAAATGTTAACTCTTAAATAAGTGACTACCTATTTTCCAACATATTCTGTGATGTTGTCAAATGGTGGCTGCATCTGTTTAGACTGTCATATTATGTCAGACAGCGCTGCTCTTCACATTAAATGATTATGCTCATAATATTTAGGTTGCATTTTAAGTCAAATGTCTCTGACATGCTGGTTAACACCATACAAGCTATTTCGATCCAACCAATCATGTTGCACTACAACTACCACTAAACCCACGGTAATGGGACAACTGCTATGTACTAACAATAACCCACAGTATAACAGTGAGTAACATTCAGATTTAGTCACAGCTCTCTCATTTATATTCCTTTGGAATAAGGGTTGTCTTTAAAAAGCGACTGCATGTAGAACATCAATTTATTTTGGGAAGGTGAATTCCAGAGATATGGAACCATGTAGCTGATTATTTTTTGTTTTATTTATAATTATTTTCATTTATATATTTTTGGCTCCAGTTCCCTGTAATCATCACACCCCTATGCCATGCATTTCTTCTTGACCATAGCTATCCTATAATATCAAGTTCCTTAGATCCCAACCCCCCACTGGTTGGACAGTGTTGTGCAGTGCCCAGTAACATTGATCTAATGGAAGTCCATGTTTTTGTACAGGTGCAATTGCAGTCAAAGCAAAAGATTACTATTTGCTGTGCCTACTTTATCCAGAGACACTGAGTGAGTGCTGAAGTTCTGAGTATTCTTCCATCCAGTGAACCTGCAGACACAAAACTCCTCCAAAACCCTCCCTCACCAACCCTGAATGTGAAAGCTGTTAATGAATGTTCATTCTTACCACACTGTGGCTGTATCGTTCAGCACCCGGGCCACTAACTGAACCACTGTACCCTGGCTATGGCCATGTGCAAAATATTTATACAGTGGAGTGTACCCTGGCTATGGTCACATGCAAAATATTTATACAGTGGAGTTTCTATTAGGTATATACAGAGGTGAGACAGCTGCAGTAGACTGCTGTTTGAAGACACCTTCAGTGTTCTAGTGGGTCAGACCTGATAATCACGTTGATGAAGTACATAGAGTGCCTGTAGTCCTGCCACATATCCATAAATGTCTAATACCGTACATACACAGTTTAATAATTTCTGGCAGCCTTATCTTTCCCATTTAACAGCATTACTGTCAACAGCTAGTGCTTCACTTACCAAGTCATTACCAGTTTATGATCCTCTTGGGAGAACATTCTTAGGGTAGTTGTCATAGCAACAGTCTTGAGTGCAGCAGGTATAGACACTAGCTGCAGACAAGTGCAAGTGAGTCATGATTCAGAAATACAAGCTGTGCTCTCATGCAGCAGTTAGAGAATGATGAGGGAATGATGAGATGAAAATGAGAAATGTGTATAAAATGTGTAACTTAAGTAAATAAATCAGGCTGGCTTCCCACTTTTTTGTGATTCAGTCACAACTGCTTCATGCACACTTCTTTTATAAAATGTGAATCTGCACCTTTTCCACTCGCTTTGCAATCTAAAAGGAGGCCAGTTTTGCTGCAAGCCTTACTGTTTCCTGCTTTAAGCTGCTTGTCACTGATGCAATGAAACCCAGATGGCACTCGTCTGCCTGGAAGTAGGTCTAGGCAGAGAATAACCCACTTGGACTTTTCTGAACTGGAGTTACTGGATGGATTAAGAGTGGACTGGTATATAATAAGGGCTTTGGTAAGCTTTTTTGTCCTCAGCTGGGAAATGGGTAAATGTGCAGTCTTCCTATTCCTGTGCATACCAAAGTATATATAGTCCTCACTGTACTCGACTGAGATACCTTCCGAGACCGAATGGGGACAAATTGGGTATCTCACAGGCTTCTGCCTCAAGTACACTGCAGTAATTCACTGAAATAATCTTGACCTATGTGGATCAGCATATCTATTTCCCATTGTCACCACAGGACCAAACCAATACCATCTGTGCCTTCTATAGAGCGACACACACATTTTTGAGGTACTTGTTGCTACAGATTGCACCCATTTGGTTATAAGGGCCTCATATGAATTACTGAATAAGAGATACTGTAATAGGAAGAGTTACCATTCCATCAACTGTCAGGTAATGTGTGATGCACAGGTTGCATCAAAAGCATTTCATCCCAACATCCTGGTAATGCCCATGGTTCTCACATATGGCACAAAAGTTCTCTGTACCGCTACTTCCCTATACTGTAAGGTAGGATTCCTTATGAACACGTACTTAGTAAGTATAGACTGTTTATAGATTCATAGGTGTGTACTACAAGGGCCTTTTTAAGCCTAGCCATGCTTCTCAAATCTCTGACAGGTTCTGCTACTCTTGTTAAGTCTAAGCCGGGGATTGGGAGATGAAACATTTACAAGCAGGGGCCTGGGAAATGAACCATTATTAGGCTGGCAGAGTCCACTAGAAACATTCCTGTTCCAAATCCAATTGTCAAAGTTGCACTTGAATCGGATAAGGGAGGAACTCTGATTCGCATGGATTGAGAGCCTGTTCCTGAGAAAGGGTAGTCTCTGGGAAACATACCTGCAGACCCTATTTATATCACAAGCAAGGTTCAAGTCCTATAATGGGTAATTCTGGTGCTGTTTGTTTTGCAGATATGCATGAGGTCCATCATAGTGGGGTCTGACAATGCCCTGTATGCCAGGCATAGATCTCCCCTCAACAGCCTATAGGGGACAGAATGCAGGAACAGGGCCTTGAGGTAGTCTGCATATGCCATGCTACTTATGCCCTGTATTT
Source organism: Protopterus annectens (assembly GCF_019279795.1). Taxonomy (NCBI): domain Eukaryota; kingdom Metazoa; phylum Chordata; order Ceratodontiformes; family Protopteridae; genus Protopterus; species Protopterus annectens. The sequence continues at coordinate 214,081,957 of NC_056744.1, read as the reverse complement.
TTAAGTGAAAAACCTCTGTAGATGATCCAGTTGTTGGATGTACTTGGTTAGGTACATAACAAAGTGGGTAAATTTTAGGTTTGATGAATGCTGAATATAGTAGAACAATTACTTCCTTGGACGTAGATGCCACACTTTTGTTTATAAGTTGCACAACATCGAATGATTTCCTCAGTACTGTAGACATGATGGTTAAAGGCTAGATTATTGCCTATGTGTGTCCCGACGTCCCTGATAAGTGGGTCAACCCTTAGGGGTGTGTTGTTAATATGATAATTACCAGAGGTTGATGACTTCCTGAAGGATACAATTATGCATTTCTTGGCATTTAGTTTTAGTCCATTACTCTGACACATACTACTAGAGAGAGACTGGTATGTATCCCACAGACTACCCCATGTGCCAGACCTTCCTGGAGAATATTTGTGTTGGTGTGGGATTCTATGACTGTTCCTAATTTGCAATCATCTACACCCTTGGTCAGTCAGAAGGCCTTGACATTGGCCTGTAATTCTGAGAAGTAAAAATCAAAAAGAAGAGGTCCCAGAACTGATCCCAGAGAGACTACACTTGTGACTGGCTACTTTATAGAGGTGGACTCCCCAATTCTAACTTCCTGGATCCTGTTTGCCAAATAACTATCTACTGGGTAACATAAGGGTTTATACCTAACCTCTTTTGTTTGTCAACAATGCCCAGGTGGGGTATTGTGTCAAATGGCTCAGCCAGATCAAGGTAGGTTATAATGTTATTAACCATAGTTGTTTCTCTCTATATAAGGAGAAATGACTAGTCCTTCCTTCCTTCTGTGTCCTGTCCTTGTTATGTTTTACAAGGGACACAGTCTACCTACTCAAACCATGCCTAATGACACCAGTCTGTAACCTGCAGGGAGCTGCTGAGGAGCACTTTAAAACCACCAAGTTTGAGACATGTATGCTCATTAAGCGAGTGTTGGCCTCCTTAAAATCTGTTTTGATTACCTAGATGAGACAAGGATGCCCTTCAGTATGAACCTGCTACTGCATGCAGAATACTTATGCCCTGATATGTTCTGTATAACATGGTCATGCAATGGTGTGTTGCACAACTGCCTTAGCCAATGACTGATAGTGGTAGTGCAGCTCCCTTTATCATCTGTCGCTCCACTTTATGATAGTAACAATGGCCAGCTGATGGCAACAGCTTGCCAACCCTCCAGCAGACTCATGCATGGCGCATGGCTGTACAGGTGAAGAGGAAGGATCTAGTCTATAACTATGGGCCATGCCATTCATTACATGACAGTGTAAAGTTACAAAGATAATACTTGCTGCATGCAGTGTTACCTGTGGGGTATGCTGAATGATGCATAATCAGCTTATACTGTACGACAGACATACCATACACAAATGATTTGCTCACATGGTCATAGCTATCATCATGTTTACAGCATTCAGTGGTCAAAGGCACAAGCTTTGGGTAAACTTGCAGAGTTGGAGAGAACTGTAAAGTAGAAGATGATATGAGAAAGTTTAATGCTTTAGACAATAAACTGAAATGATATGTTACTGAAGCTATATTTAGTTGTTAATGCAAGTCAGTTATTTTTCATTTATGGCACTCGGCATTTTCAAAAGATGTGATGTGTTGTGACTTCTGTGCCACTCTCAAATTGTTTTCCTGGTGCATAAGGCTTTTGTTAAAGCTCTTGAAAATTGTTGTTATTTTTGGAATGTGTCATTCACAATGTCCACTAATGGTACTGATAGTGGTGGTCACATAGATTTTGAGCATGTGTTAGCATGTGAGTTTGGACATAAGTTGTGCTGATGATGGAATCAACCTGATGCAGAGGAATCTGTTGATATTTATCTAACAGTGCTGCAGGACCTAGACCTTGACTCAGAGGATCCAACCCCTGATGTGGAAGTTTGATGAGGCCTAATTTCCTTGTTCTTGGAGGAAGACACATTAATACCTGCAGCATTTTGTTGGAACACATACACTGTCTGGACCTACTAATCTACCATGCCTAGGTATTTTCCCTCATCCACCTGCAGCAGTGTCCCCAATATGTGTGCGTGTGTGTGGGTGTGTATTTGTCTGGTAAATCATTACAATTGTACAAACAGATGCTGACATTGATGCTGTGTGTGTAACCATAATGTGCAGGTGGATCATCATGCATTGTCCCTGGTTTCCACCATTTCCATTCAGTGGTGAATTTCTTCCTCTACACCCTGTAGCACTCTAACCATCTCTGCCTGACTCTCAGTGGCCATAGATTGGGCCAGAACCATGGATTGGGCCAGAACTATGTCATGCCACATCTGCTGCTGGACAGACAAGGCTTTGCATGTCTTTAGCAGTTACTGTGAAATATATCTTCACCTGCCACTCCTGTATACGGGTGTGTCAGTTGATAATGGTACATCAGACAGGTTGTTTCTTACTCCAGTGGTTCATCTGGTGTACAGGAAAAAGGTGTTGAAATATGTGGTGTTTCTACCCCATATGGTAATGCCATTCTATCATTATGTATAGTATGTCTGAGCCTGTGTCATTAGCTATGTGGGCTAACTGCTGGTACAGTTTATGACTATATGGCACTTTCTTGAAGATATGTCATGAGTATGGGCATAATGTCATCATCATCAACAGCCATTCTGCTGTCAACATCAGATACTGTTGTTGACCACAACACATGACCTTTTCCACTTCTGACACACTTAGGAAAATCATGTTTATATGGTTAATGTCATTTGTGACAAGCAAATGACTTATTATTAAATTTATGATGTCCTCACTTACCATGGGCTATTTACTGAAGTGGTGCTATAGTAGATACTTGCAGTGAGGGTGGCCTAATGGTTAAGGTGTTTACATAGGTTCATAGGTGTGTACTAAACTAATGGCCCTAGAGCCTTTACAAGCCTAGCCCATAGGATTATCCTGGCATTGTGCCACCCGACCTTAGTTTCCAGTGCCTCTGTTGAGTAGAGCCACTGGAGTGATCCCCAGGGTGAATTTTCTACTTCCTATCCACTCATCAAGATTTCTCTTGAAGAGGGGCAGTAAGATGCTCCATTTGACATATATGGGAAGTCTATTCCATAGCATGGGCAGTCTCTGGATTATGAACCTGTCCCTCCAGCATGTTCTGTTGATTGTGGCAATGAGGTAGAGGTCTCTGGACCGTGTGGTGCGGAGGGATTGGGATTTCTTTAGATATAGCATTTCTAACAGAGCTGGGTCAGACATGGCTTTGTAAGTCAAGCAGAGATCGCCTCTAAGTAGGCGATATGAGACAGAGAATAGTTGGTGTTTTTTTGAGTCTATCCATATAGGACAAGTGTTTAAGGCCTAGGATCCTCTGTGTGAGGTACTTTTGCAGCCTCTCCAGTTGTTGCAGGTGTCTAGTGAGGTACAAGCCAAATGTGGCATTGTACTAGATGATTGGCCTAATGAGGGAAGAGTAGAGAGAAACAATGACCTCCTTCTTCCTGGATGTAAAACCCTTAGCAATGAGATGTGCCACATAGAAGGACTTTCTGACCACCGTGGCAATGTGGTGGTCAAAAGAGAGGTTGCTATCAACCTGTGTTCCCAGATCTCTTATAATGCATTCTGTTTTCAGTGGACTACCATTGATGTGGTAATTCATGGGAACCAGGTTTTTCCCAAAGGGAATGATGACGCATTTTTTGGCATTGAGCTTAAGGTCATGGTTCTGATACCAGTCATTGGTCTCAGTGAGGCCTTTCTGTAGGATGTCAACATCACTTGGGGAGTTAATAATAGCTCCCAACTTGCAATCATCTGTGAATTTTGTCAGCCAGAGTCCCTTCATGTTGGCCTGGACTTCAGAGAAGTAGATACCAAACAGGAGAGGACCCAGGACAGAACCCTGTGGGTCTCCACTCATGACTGGTCGGCAGTCTGACTTGGTGTCAGCTACTTTCACATTGTGGGTTCTATCTGTGAGCCAGTTTGCAAACCACCTAGTGATATATGGGTTGATGCCTAGCTTAGTGAATTTTTCTATGATTCCTGAGTGGGGAATGGTATCAAAGGGCTTGGCCAGATCAAGGTAGGCTGTATGAACCACCTTGCCTTCATTCACAGCTCTGGTGACTGACTCAAAGATTTCGACCAGGTTGAGTAGGAATGATCAACTCCTCACAAAACCAAACTGTGTTTGATCCAGAGTTTGGAGATTCCCTATATTCTTGTTTATTAGGTCCATTACAATACGTTACATAGCTTTGCATATCAGACTCATCAGGCAAATGGGACGATAGTTCCCAGGGTCTGTAATTGCTCCTCCTTTGTGGAGAGGTATGACTGTAGCAGTGCGCCATTTGGTAGGGACAAAGCCTGAGGTGAGGCTGTGGTTGAACAGGGCACACAGGTGATGTGCCAGTTCACTCTGTAGTTCATGTAGAACACAGCCAGGGATATTGTCAGGTCCCATAGAAGCTGTATTCTTGACCTTGGACTGTGCTGTTTTAACCTGTGCAGCAGTAATACTGGGTACCTGGCAATCTACTGGTATTATGATTGGTCCTTTGGGGGGAGGGGTAAAGCTGGCACTGAATCTGTCGGCCAGTATATTGGCAACATCTGTTGGCTCGGTATAGGAGGTACCACTGTGCAGTAGCTCAGAGCAAATCTGGGTATTGCCATGGAGATTCTTTACATAACTATAGAAGGCCTTGTGGTTGTCTTTACTATCTGCTCAATCCTGTTTTCATAGCTAGCTTTAGAGGATTTGATGAGGCATCTCAACTTTTTGTTGAGGCTGATAAGGGAGTTTTTCCAGTCTTGGGACTACACCTTATTCCGCATTAGTTTCCTCCTTCTGTTGTAGAGTTTGTTTATGGCAGGGGGATCACCAGATTGGCTTCCTTTTTTTGGAGGAGAGCATCTTGGTTAATTGGGTATGACAAGATCCATGCATTTATGTATGTGTTTGTACAGTGCATTGGTGTATGATTTGGCGGTCATGCAACTATTCTCCATTTACATGGGTGCCGTGAAGTTAGTCACCTCTGTTTTTAGCAGCTCAAAGTTAGCTTTGGAGAAGTTTTTCATGGTGGTTACCTTTGCGGGTGGGGTGGGAGGGATTTTTATTTCCCAGGTGATTAGTTTGTGGTCAGATCTAACTAGGGAGGAGTTGACTATTGGTGTAAAGCAATGATCGCCCATGTTAGTAATGACCAGGTCAAGGATGTTGTTACCTCTAGTGGGGATAAGAACGAGCTGGTTCAGGGCACTGGAATTAATGAATTCCAGGAAACGTTGGGCAAGTGTATTGGTACATGAGTAGCTTTCCTAGTTAATGGAGGGGTCGTTGAAGTCACCCAGTATGAGAGTGTTAGGTTGGACTCTAATATTCTCCAGGGTGCTTAGGAATGTGAAGTGTGAGTCTTGGGACATGGTTAGGGACCTATAGCAGGCTATGACTTGAATCGCTGGCTTACACAATGTTAGCTGCACCTGAAGTATCTCTGATGCATTATGTTGGGCTACCAGTCTGGAGGTGGAGGAAAATTGCCTTGGCCTAAAAATGGCCTGCAAATGTAGCTAGCCTAAAACTTACCAAAATGTGGATGGAGTACCTGATAATCAAGAGTTTCACAGTTACATGTACACAGTTGCCTTACTAGGTACTCATTCCCTGAAATAAGACTAACTTTCTGCATTATCTATGTGTGGATGTTGCAGTTCTCTGAAATTACTGGTGTTTATGTCTCCTGGAATGAACCTTACATCCTCCACCGAGGCATCACAATCATCTCCTGATAAAGAGATCAGGTACTCCTCCATGTCCATTCTAAAAGGTTGGACAGTGGAAGACCCGCCACCAGTACACTACAAGCAATTGGATTCTGCCTAGCTTTATACTTTGCATGGCCCAAAATATCATTAGATCTTTTCCTGAACTCGGTCAAGGTGCAGTTCCTTCCCCTATAGTATTTATTTCAGTCATAACTTCATTTCACACCTTATCTTGCTCTGCCTACTTTGCCCCCCCCCATTCCAAAAAGCCATTTCCACAGCTCCTAAGTACATCCATGAGTGTATGATTTTTCCTAAGTAGTAAATTTCTCTCTGCTGTGGCTTGTTCCCTGATGCTGTAGCATCTTTTTCCTAGAAATAGACGCTTTGCAGTAAATACTACACATCTATCCTTTCGGAGTTAAATCGATTATGTTTTATATATTTGAATAAATAATGCAACTTTGGTAAAACAAAAAGAAAAAAATGACATATATATGATAGTTTTAGTAGTTCGGTCTTTCAGTTTTGTATTGCTTTTTTTTTCTTTCTATTTTTGTTTGTGTAATAAATTGTTCACCCGTGTCTTATGAAAAGGTGTATATTGCAATGGAGGCCTACAAATGCGTGTCGGAAGGGTGAGGGAAAGAGAATGGGAATTAATTTATTGGCGATTTATTCCTTAAAATACAATAAGGTAGCCAGCACATTGGTCCTGTGTATTTCCACAGATGCCACAGTCTGCAGTAAGCAATGCCTTTGATGTTAAACTACACTGAATATTAGCCAAATATGATGGTTTTGTACAACAAAGCCAGTAGCATGTATAACTATAGTGATGTAATAACATTTCACTCCTTACCAGTAAATATGGGTCTAATCCTGACGTCACAGTAAAATCCACTGTTAAAAGCGTGTTTCTTCTGTTTTGATCCTAACTGTTTTAGACCCTTTGCTTTAACCCTTGCTCTCTGTTAATCTTCACAGAAATACAGTGCCTGGCAGTACTCAAAAGGAGTTGAATAAGATACCCACACCAGGCACAAGTTGTAAGGGGGGTGTGATCAGCAGATCACTTCTTTTCTTTTTTTTTCTGCTTTTCATATAAAAATGAGGCAGAACCTAGGACCTAGTGGTCCTCCACAGGATTGAAGAGCTGTGTGTCAGATCAGAGAACAAACCTCCTTTCTTGATTTCAAGTTAGTTTTTAGGGGCACCAAATTGGGGAGCGGCAATATGTGCCAGATATGGCTCTGAAGAAATTTTGTACAGCTTACAAACTGGGACATCTATGAATTTCATTACTGCACATACATATAACTGTATTCATCATTGCAGCTGAGCTCCCAGTGCTGTGTATGAACAGCAAAAAGCTCATGCATGAACATGCAAAAACTTCCTACGTATGCTTTCTGTCATGAAGGGGGTGCAAATGCAACCATTCTGTGAATGTACCTACGTTTTGGAGCCCAACAAGTGTTAGTGCACAGTGCAAGCTTCCAGAAGTATGGCGAGAGCTGGCAGAAAGGGTGATGTCACACCTCAGTGGGTGTGGCACACACCCACATAGTCTCAGTTTATTACCTACTTCTTCATGCTGAGTTGAACCTGACAAAGACAATGTCCTTTGTGCTAAGGTGAGAGTCTTGCACTGTTATGAGAAGGAGGCAAAGACCTTGCTTCATTTCCAGTGGGATCATACCTTTGAAAGATTAGAGAAAGTAGGGCATTTGCACATAGATGATGTGTAATCATCTCTGACTGGTATCCCCTGTACTTGTGAGAAAAGCAGGCACAGGTATGACAGCCTACAGTAATACAGGCCCAATCAGCTTGCCCAGAGTGTGGCAAAGATTCAAGACAGGAGGCCAGAGTACTATAATAAGTATTTTTAATTTAATTTCTATTGCAGTAGGTATTAAATATCAGGTTATTTTATCTGTATTTATTAGAAACATCTGTGGAGCATACCAGAAATGATAAATGTCAGTATATCATGGGCCATGAGCATAACCTCACTATTGTATGTATATCCCATAAAGTGTGGAACTTACTGTTGATTTCTCTTTTATTTTTCATGTAAATGCACATAAAAATAATATACTAAGGTAACAGCTGCACGTCCGTGTGAAGCATTTACTGTTGATGCCAGATTTAGTTAGTTAGTTAGTTAGTTAGTTAGTTAGTTAGTTAGTTAGTTAGTTAGTTAGTTAGTTAGTTAGTTAGTTATTGATGTTTGTTGACTAGGAAAGTCTACTACAGCAGAAACCCATTTTCACCAGGGAGAAAAAACCCACAATGAGTAAAATAACAACATCAGATTACAAAAGAAAGGTAGTTATACAATTTTAGAAAGGAAGACTTTAAACTATATAAAAAAATATAGACAACAATTATCACATCAGGGCAAACGTTTTTAGAAATACTGTAGCACCTTCGATTTAACTATTGCCATCTTAATTCATCCATTTTATTTCTCCCTTCCCTTTCTTTACTCTTTGTGATACTCCACATCCAAATGCTTCCTGCCCACTTTATTCTATTCTTCCTTTTCCCTCCTCTCCAGCTCTACTACTTTGCCGTCTGTTATTTCTCTAATTTTTCCCATTCTACTTTCCCTCTCTTCTCTTTCCTAATTCACTTTCTCCGACTCCTTCTAGACTTTTCTCTCCTTGCTGAATATCTATACAATCTATTTAGCTATTACAGAAGAACTCTCTACTACTCCTGTTTATGTTCTGTATTGTAATACAAATACTCACCCTTTTGTGCTCTGATGCTGCTATGCAGCTGTACATGAATGTGACGAATTATTAAAATCGATCTACCGTGAATCTGGTTTTATATATGTAACGTTGTTAAACTATCAAAGCAATTACAAATCATTCGGATTATCTCATGATTTGACTTCTATTTGTTAAAAAAGAAAAACAGACGTACTTCATTTTCATATTGATATACGGGGATTTTCTATCTGGCCTCTGCTGAAATTAGTTTGCTTTTCATGGTAAACAAATGTCAGTAAATAAATAAGTTAAGTAATCTCAGTTCACCTGATGAAATCTTCACACAGAAATGTAGATGCTTATCTAATAAGTTATGTCTAGCACTAAGAAGGTACATTGCAGCAGCTTTCTGGAAAATAGGCATCAGGTAATGCATTGGAAATTTGCAGACCTTCTCTTAACTTGTGTAACAGTTTCAGGGGCACCACATACCTTGAGGGGAGGGGGGATAATAAACTTATTGAGCTATTCATATTGGTCATAGGTTTCACTGCAAGGTCAGATGTGCCTTTTGATGAAAATATCAGTGAAATAACGTGGTAATATTAACAATATGAAATGGACATATTACAAAGGCAAAATATAGTGAATGGAAAGACTTTTGTTCTGTTTACTGAGAACACTATACACTTGCTTTCAATCACAGCAAAGCATACAAGACTCTGACCTTTCAGAAACTGATTAGCTTCAAAACTGCCACAGCAGCAAAGTTTTCCAGCAATAACTAAATCAATATCTCAGTCATCCTCCCCCACCACAGGTATATGGATTATCTGAATCTATGAACCACAGATATTCAGAAATGCCTTTAACAATTATATTTCATTTACAATGCATTCCTTCCTTTTTCTAAATGCATACAAAAAGTTTGTGCCAGACTTATGACTGTCTACACTAAGTATACACAGTCTGTATTCAAGAACGTCCTTATCACATTTTCTAGTGCTGTCTATTTGCTCAGAAAGATTACACTAACTGTAAACTTAGTCTACATATTGTAGTAACCTTTATGAATTCCCCTCAATATTTAAAGTCGCAAAAAAATCTGCAGGAAAACTAAAATTAGGAGGAAGATGGTGGGAGTCATGCTTGTGTGGCCTACTCAGAACGGTGTACACAGTGTAGACATTAATGAATCTAGCCTTTTGTATTGTGGGATAGATCCATTAGTTATTTAATGGAAAGCAGTAAACCTATCTAATTTCAAATTTTCATTATATTGATCACTGCTGCAGTAGTCTTAGCTATATAGTTTATATCCTGCACATGATATAACAGTTGGCCAGCTTCCAAAACTTAAAGGGCACATTCCATCTTTCTAAACATTTATTCAGCCGTAGTTGAAGAAAAAGAGTCATTTGGGCAGCAAGACCTACAAAGCTTTCCTTCCGCCAAAGAGTGCTCCTGTTGTAGGCTTTTAAGGATCATTGGTCAGCTGGCACTTTCCAAGGCCGGACAGATAAGTTCCCTTTGGGGAAAAGAAAACTACTTGTTATTTTTAAGATTAAAACTGAACTTTTTCAGTAAAATTAATTATTTTATGCTAGTATTTTTATAGACTGTTGTGTGACTTTAGTAACTTTTAAACAAGAGTGCTATTTTTTACTGAAAGAAGCTGTTAAAACTAGTTTAAAACTATGTTTTGCTTTGCAAAACTTATATTATTTTACCTTTGGTATCTGAGGAAAGTATTTAAAGTTTTTTTTTTTTACTATGTTTTTTTATTGGAAAAACTTTTACTCACCACTACTCCTTCCATCTACCAACCACTAACAGAAGATAAATAGGACATGCTGGAGGGACAGATTCATAAGCCAGAGGCTCCCTTCACTCTGGAATAAAATCCCAGTCCAGGTTAGGCAGAGTCCCTCATTGACTCTCTTCAAGAGGAATCTTGATGAGTGGATGGAGGATCGTAGGTTTTCCCCGGGTATCACTTCTGTGTCACTGTTAGACAGAGGCACAGTATACTAACCTCGAAAAAGGGCATAGCAAAATTAATTTAAAATGGGTGGTGAAAGCCAAACACACTCTGGCTAGGCTTATAAATGCCCTAGGGCAGATAGCCTAGTATGAACCTATGAACCTATTAATAAATAGCTTTTGCCACCCAGCAAGCTGCTAAAGTGCCTCAGATGAAGTTGCGGATGGGTGAATCTGCTGTAGCCATTTCCAAGTCATCAGACCTTTCATATTTTTCCTTGGTTCCCTCTGGTGTAGTCCCTACAGGCACCATGGCCATCCTTTGCAGCTGTTTTGTGTGCCCTTGGTGGGCAAGACAAAATCATTGTTTTGAGTCTTGAGAGACCTTTCTTCCTGGGTTCTTGACTCTCTGTTTAGGCTATCTACTCAATAAATGGCTCCAATAATCCTACTGGCATAAACATAACCTGGTCAACCACTTTTTGTATTTCAAAGAACCTTCTACACTTATTGTTAGCCTTAAAGTTAACAAAAAATGTTTCCACCATAAAGCATCTGCCATAACACTTTGTAACAAATTGCATTATATATCAGTCATAAATAGTCTACTTTCATTTTCTTATCCTCAAATGTAACACTGCATGTCAGTTTTATTTTACTGTGTATTGTTTCCATATCAGGTGTAAATACTCTTTATCTAACTGTGACTAACTTCTATTGACCTAAAATGTATTTATGCTTATTGTCTAAAATGTTTAACTATTGTTTTACTCTTTGCTCATTTTATTGTGGAGCTTTTTTCCCTAGCCCCGCACTGAAAAAGGGCAGCTTACCTGCCCAGTTAGACCATCCTGGAAAACAAATCCAAGAAAGAAAGAAAGAAAGAAAGAAAAGAAGAAAGAAAGGTAGGGAGGGTGGTCTAATGGTTAAGGTGTTTGCCTTACAAACACAAGGTGCAGGGCTTGAGTCTCACAAGGGATAATTGGCTAGGCTTAAAATGGCTCACAAGGGCAGTTAGCTTAGTACTAATCTATGAAGCTATGAAAGAAATATCAGGGAATACAAGCTGTCCCTAAGGAAGTTTTGCTTGTCAAAAGAAGGTCTACTTCTTTAGAAATTCTTGCCAAAAGAAGCAAAAACTTAAGACATATGTCTTCTCCTGTCTCAGTTCCTTTGAGTATGAGTGATGTATTGGGCTTAGCTCAGGGTTTAGTTCAAGCTCTTGACCTCTCCAGTGCTGCTGTTTCTGAGAAGGTGAAAAGGATTCTTTATTTTCTGAAGAGGTGCAAGATTTTAAACCACAAAATGATTGTGATTTTTCTCAAGTTTTTGATTCAGATTCTGGGCAAAGTATGGTTTCTCCCAGTACCATCGAAAAATTATTTTATTCTGAAACTATTTCCAGAATGAATCAGTTGTTTCAGTATGAAGATAATACTGTCTCTAAAGAAGTATTATAATATATTGCAAATTGATTTGTTGAGCCTGCACCAATTCCTCCTGTTCTTTCAGCACTGGACTCTATATTTATTACAACCTGTAACTTGCCTAACAGCCAGCCAGCTGCCCAAAAGAAAGCAGATAAACTGCATACAGTTCCTGAGTCTTATACGTTTGTATATACTATTACCAGATCAGACCAAGCAGTTAATTCCCTTGTGAGCCTAGCTGCTGCTAAACATCTTCTAACAAGGATGGGAGATCTTTTGACAGATTTTGGGAAAAGTGCATTCTTCTGCAAAATATTTTTAGAATTCTCAGCTGTCAAGTTCATGTGGTAAAGTTTGTAATTGCCTCTTTTGAGAACATGGGGAATATTATGACATCTGTTTCCTTTTCTGAGGAAAAACAACATCTTTGCGTAACCTGATTGTTTCTGTGTCTCATGTGTCTACCCACTGTTTGAAATGTGCTTATGATTCTGCTGATGTCACTTCCGTGGCTGATACCAGTGGAGCTATTTTGAGAAGGTTTGCTTGGTTGCATACTTAAAACCTTCTTGGATGTTAATGTTGTAATTTACAGTTCTCACTTAGATGTTTTTGGGTCTATCTGCAGCAAAGGTCCTCAAAAGGTGTGATGAGAGAGGTAAGTAAATTCAATGAATTTTTCAGATTGTTAGCCTTCCTTCTGTAAGCTTGTCAAGGGGTCTGGTGCTACTTCTGCATTTTTCAAAAAGCAAAATAAGTAAACACAAAATGATGTTAGTATGCAAACATTCGAAAAGCAATGTTAAATAGATTGCAAAAAGAAAGGAGGAAGCATCCCCAGAACAAAGGACAAGTTGAATACATCTGAATAACTATTTAAAGATTCCCCTCCCTCTTACTATCCTGGCAAATCTTTAATACTTCCAAAAAGTCCAAAACTCCATTTCTCTGTTTTTGGCAACAGATAGATTCAAACAGATAGGTTCTGAAAGTAAACCATTAAGATTACAGATGGCAGTCATTCAACACCTGCTGAGTCAAGGAGTTATAGAAGCAGTCGCTGCTTCTCAGAGAGGAGAAGGGTTTCATTCAACAATGTTTCTAGTTCCAAAGAAAGAAGACTGAAGGAAACCAATTCTGGATCTTTCCTTTCCAAATCAGTTTCTTTCTGAATAGTGCCAAAGTTCAAAATGTTATTCCTTCCACAACTTGTCACCTGTCATTCTACATTCAAGTTTTCGGGTAACCTTAGATTTAAAAAAATGCTTATCATCATATCCCTACAGATCCAGATTTCAGAAGTTTCTTAAAGTTGTTTTTGTCTGGACCATATTATCAGTTCACTGTGTTAATCTTTGGACTATCCCCTGCTCCAAAGGAATTTATAAAGTGTCTAGCTTCTGCAATAGCCTACTGCAATCTGCAAAATGTTCACATTTTTTTATATTTAGAAGGGTTGTTTATCTTTGGTGAACTTTTTCAAAGTGTCAGGAATCTTTCACTTGGATAACCTATCTCCTACACAGACTGGAGTTCCCAGAGAACATAAAAAGTCTTAGTTAACTCCTTCCCAATGATTTATTTCCTTGGATTGTCTCTTAAATAACTCAGTTCAAGAGTTTTTTCATCCACAGGAAAAATAGATCTGTATCTAGATCTATTCCTGAGTTTTAAAACGTAAACTTTTGTCTCAGCATGGGCATTTCTCAGGATTCTTACTCTCATGGCAACCATGATTTTCATGATTGCTGTGGCAAGACTGCACATAAGAAAAATTCAGTAGTATCTAAAATCTATATGGTCCCAACATCAACATGCACTGACTGTGACGAAAGGAGCTACTGCCAGTTCAGCTAGCTGGAATTTTGTAAATAATTATATGTCATTGGTGAATATCAAAATGATTTATGTAAGATGCTTGTGTTACAAATGTATTACAACTGTATGTCATGTGTATACCAAACTGTGTGTACAGATGCTTGTATTAAAAAGGGTATTTGCAGAGTGCTGTTTGAAATGTTGCCACAGTGTGCTCTACTAGAATAGATAAGAAATGTAGATGCACCATTGTAACTGTTTAAATGTATATATTTTAAAAGTGGAAACTGGGATACAGGAGGTTAATCTCAGTCTAGTAAATCTTAGAAAAATAACTGAAATTAAATTACTGTATGGCTAGGCCATAAAATATGGCATCTTTCAGCTTTCAGTACAGCAAGAGACACAATGTCTGTACTAGGAAGCTTTCTGTATTGTCTTTAGGGTGAAGTAATTACTAGTCTTGAAAGAATGAAGGAATGCAATTGTTTTATGGCTGCCAGAGATCTGAGGAGAAAACCTTGTCTGTATATTTGTACAGATAGATGCTAAATAATGCCAGGTTCATCAATGGTTGTGTGGCCTGGGAACTAGCAGTCAAATGACAAGACATGATGTCAATCTGCAAGTTATCCCATCACTGATATTTGAGAGATTAATTTGAGAAGTCTCTTAGTGAGACAGAGCATTCTGCATTCTGTCTTGGACCTGACAACAACTAGAAGATCCACTCACCACAACTGCCTTGCTCTAATGAGGTAAGTTTTCAGGGTACAGAAATTCTCTTAGACACTTTCAGGAAAATCAAATTTCAGAATCTTGAGCCCATAAAGTGGAAAGGCTAAAACATCGAACACCCAGAAGCATGAAATTCAAAATCGCGACTTCTATACCACACACACACCACACACATACACATACACATACACACACCTTCCTCCCCACATATAAACACACAACCCAATCCTATGTACAAGCGGGGGGGCTGCACCCCACTGCACCCCCCCATGCGGAAGGCTGTGCCCCCACACCCCCCTACTTAAATATACTAACTCCAAGGTTGCACTACATACACAAACACATGAAATACCACTATGCAAGCTACATCCCCCTCGCACAGACACACCACAGTAACAAAACACACTAACACACACTACAGCCCCTACCCAATACCCTTAAAACATAAACACTTACCTGAATCCATGAACACAGTGCAACACCAGAACCACTAATTTAACATCTCCGAAATGCGAGATTTTGAATTTTGCGCTTCTGGATGTTCGATGTTTTAGCCTTTCTACTTTATGGGCTGGAGATTCTGAAATTCAACATTTCAGGATTTTGAGCATATAAATTGTTTATATGTATATATATATATATATATATATATATATATATATATATATATATATATATATATATATATATATATATATATATATATATATATATATATATATATCTCTCTCTCTCTCTCTATATATATATATATATATATATATATATATATATATATAGTTTTGTCTTGTTCTTTTATTATCTATTATTAAATAAATTTAAACCTTTAATTTTGGCTGATTTGTGTAAAGATATTTAAGTTTTGGGAGTACTTGCATATTTATTTGGTGACATTGTGTGTTCCACTCCTAATAGCCTAGCTCTTGGTCAAACTACCGTTTCTGTTAATATTAATATTACACAGTAAGATTGGACATCCATTGTTAAGGGCCTTAAGATAGCTGGCAGGAGTGACTGCTGGCAGTAAGAACTACCTTACAGTCTGGGCAGAAGGGAGCATAGCTAGTAAAACTGTGTCAACCTTTCCCAGGTGTATGTGTGTGTAAATCAAGCCTCAAAGAGTGTGTGTGTCATCTACTTGGGCAGGGACACAAAGCACTGGTTTGACAGAGAGGGTGCTGGAGGTCTTGGCTTGGTCATTCATCTGAGGTCTCAACTCTATAGCTGTGCCAGTGGGGTGTCTTATTGGGGATCTGGAGAAAGGTAGGGGAACCAGCCCCAGACTGACTGTGGTCTCTGTGTGCTCTTAAGGGAAATTGCACTTGATGAAGAGAGCTGCATCTGGAAATACTGTGTCTGTACTTGTCATCATCCCAGTGAACAATGCCCACTGTTGCCAGGAATGAGAACTGAGGCTCCTTGATTACTGATCCAGTGGTGGATCGTCACACTGACCTTCTAGATTGCATTTTTGTGGCTTGTGAAATGGAAGATTCTTTGGTGGAGAGACCAGTTTTATCAGAATTCATATCTCCAGTTTTCCATTCCAGCTCCATTGTGGTCTGTAACAAAAGATGCCTCAGAGTTTGCTACATGAACAGTGTCCATGAAGATAAACATATGCGTATTTGGAACAGAAAAGACAGAACAAAACACATAAACATAAAAGAGATGTCGACACAGCAAATTCTGTCAAAACCAGAGACAGATTCAGCATTAGGTGGCCCAGGCAGCAGCCTAAGACCCACTGGCTGGGTTGAGACAAGGCCGCTCCATTAATTTAATTTAAAAAAGTAGAAGTTTTTTTTCTTACATTGCATTTTCCTTCTCTCTCTCTCTCTCTCTCTCTCTATCTCTATCTGTCTCTCTCTCTGTTGTGGCTGTGTGCGTGTATCTTATTGCTTTGCAAAGGAGAAGCACACATGCAGAGCAACACATGAAACTTTAATGGGGCAGCAAATGGCTGTGAGCTGACTTTTCATACGTTTCACACGAATTTAATGCCAGGTACTTGTGTTTTAGTGCTTTAATATGTAGTAGATGGGTATAAGCTTTTTGATCTTGGAGCCTTTAAATTACAGGTTCAAGCTCAGAAGGTAGATGTGAGTGTGCGTGTGTGTGTGTGTGTGTGTGTGTGTGTGTGTGTGTGTGTGTGTGTGTGTGTGTGTGTGTGTGTGTGTGTGTGTGTGTGTGTGTGTGTGTGTAATGACTTGTTTGAGAGTGTAGGTTAGTTAATTAACTTGTTAAGGCTTAAACCCTGTATCTTGACTACAAGAGACAAGAGCCTTAAACCTCTACACCAACTACCAGACCCTTTGGTTCTAGTTAGTCATTAGAGTTGGTTGAAATAGTTCTGAAATGGATACTTTTATCATTTATTGGTTCATGCATTTTGTTTAACCGTTTAATGGAACAAAATGTTCAGAACTATAAATTTAAAACACACTCTAACAAATGTTGCTGTATTTAACAAGAAGTGCATTCAATTAGGAAGATGAATCAAATAACACATGCATTTATGCATGGTCCTAAAAATTTATGCAAGGGCCCATGGTTTGAAACAGCCTAAGGACCGAGGTACACTTAATCTGCCACTGGAAAAATGCATTTTCAGTGAATGTGAGTTTCAATGCATCCTCAATGAATGTGAGCTTCAAGGGAAGAGAAGTCACTCATTCTAAGTCTGTTTTCAATGTGCAACTGTATTATTTAGCAAACGGGCATCAGTGTTTGTGCTATCACTTCTGAATGCAGTCTTATAAGTATAACAGATATCATATTCGTATTTGGTACAGAAGGCTATGGGTTCTACTCCTACACCATGTAGATGGATTATTGACACTGCACTACAGTATAAGAGGGGTACTGCACTCCTGAGTGTGTTGTCCTTTGGATGAGATATTTAACTGAGGCCTCATCTGGCTGTTTTGATGGTAAGTGCTGTTTACATCCACCTGAGCTATCAAAAAGAGTTAGGGGAAGATTTCCAATGCCCTGGACAAATTTCCCCTAATAGTATAAATACCACTGAGAGTCTTCCCTGAAACGAGGCTACTAACTTAGTAGGACTAACTTGGTCAACAGAGGATAAATGAATCAAATTTTTTAGATTAAATTCATATCCACATCTTCATTTAAAACGTAAAGAAAATAGTATGGACACTGACAGCTTTGTAAAGTGTTTATAGTAATTAGAGGGAGACAGACAAGTAATGGGACCCTGGAATGGTGGCAGGTAGGTCCTACCTTTATGTCTGCATAGGGATCCACTTGACCAGGATCTTGCTGTGCTCAACACTCTGAATTATCTATGGTCCCCAAGGCCATTGGAAGTATTTACAGACAGGACTACAGTGATGTGGCCCATAAACAAACAGGGGAGCCAGATCTTACAGTCTACACAGATTAGCCATGGCAGACTTAGATATAGATTTTCTGCAGAATCTCAGTCTACAGGCATCTTGCATATTATGAGAGCAACATTTTGTGGTAGACAGACTGAGCAGGACCAGAATAGACTCTCACAAATGGAAATCAAATCAAGGGATCTTCCAGGAATCTATTCACTTATGGGGAACACCTCAAACAGACCATTTTGCCTTCACTCACAACAATCAGTAGGCAAAATTCTGCTCCAGGACTACATGCAGGAAGGCCTGGAAAACAGATGATTTTTTTTCCTTGGATAGGAATGTTCCTGTATGATTTTCCATCCTTTCCTCTAATATCCAGAGTCATTCTGAAGATTCAGAGGGACTCCCAAAGATCGGTGTGATGACTCCCTCCTGGCAACAGTGGGTGTTCATCATATTGATTACTGCTGCAGTAGCTTTAGATATATAGGTTATATCCTGCCAAAAAAATAACAACCAGGCAGATCTCAGAGCTTCAAGATACCTTCCACACACAAAAACTATTAGGCAGTTTGAGCTGAGCTTGCCAAAAAACATAGGTTTGAGCACCAACCCCTTCAGTGCTTTTCTACAGTTGAACAGAGTTCTCTACTGTGGTCTTTTGAGGATTGACAGTGGGTTTGTGCTGTTCCTTTCGTGGGCAGAAAAGTTTTGTATGGAGAGAAACCTTCCATATAAAATATACTGTTTTAGTGTACTTTCCTGCTTAAGAAAAATATTTTAATGTAGGAGTTTGTGTTTTAATGAACTGTCATGAGACTTAACTCTACTTTTAAATACGAGTGCATTTTTTCTTCTCACTTTAAAATTTATTTAAAGTTATTGATAATCATTTTTTCTGTGGCAAAATTGCATTTATTTCACATTTTGAGGCTGACAAAGTGTCTTAAAGTGATTTTACTCTATTTTTGTGAACAAAGTGACTTTTAATAACTTTAAATTTTTACCAGCATTTGGTGCTTGTTTTTCCTGTGTCTATATCATAACATCGAAGTGCCAAAACTTCGGGCGGCCACGGTGATGCAGCAGTTAGGGTTGCCGCCTCACAGCAAGAGGTTCTCCGGTTCGATCCTTGACTGGGGTGCCTTCTGTGCGGAGTCTGCATGTCCTCCCTGTGGTTGTGTGTGCTTTTTCCAGGTGATCTGCTTTCCTCCCACATTCCAAAGACACGCAGTAGGTGGATTGGACACTCTAAATTGGCCCTAGGTGTGTGTGCCTTCTGTGGATGGTTGGGTGCCGGGCTGACAACTTGACACTGTAAAACTCCACTGCGAATCATGAGCAGACAGATGATCCACTGTGGTGACTTCTAACTGGGAAAAGCCAGAAGAAGAAGTGCCAAAACTTCAAATGTTACATCGAACCACGAAAGCTGAAAACCTCAAAGACTGAAAACTGTGATTTTTTTCCCTGGAAAAAAATTGCTGTTCCAGTACAAAACGCGAAACACAAGAACACTACAAACTATTTCTAATGTGGGGGGCTTCACCCTCCACATCACTCCACTACTTAAATATACCAACTCCGAGATTACACCACAGTGGAGGAAATAGATATTTTCAGTCTTCGATCTTTCAAGTTCGAGGTTTTGGTATTCAAACTTTTCAGCATTCGATGTTTAGATATACACCCTTTTTCTTGGGGAAAGAGGCACAATTTTTGTCTTGACCATAAAACAAAGTACCGGTCCCACAGTATGTCTTTCTTACAGCCACAAAAAGCAAAAGTTAAGCAAACAGCCGTTGCCACCACAGCAGACTAGCAATTTGCCACAGCTGCATGTGGATGACTCTGCTGTGGCCATAGCTAGTTCCTCAGACCACAGATCTTTCACTTCAGATCCTTCTGGTGTAGCATCTACCTCCACTATGGACTGGAGGTTACCCATGTCCTCTGTGGCTGTTGGGTTCCCTTCAATGGGCAAATGAGAGTCAGGCTTGTCAGTCCTTATTGACAGAATAGGGAAGGCTTCCCTGTTTAGTCAGAATGGTGCACCCATTCCGGGGAAGCTCCAGCCGCCATTATCAACACCCTTTGGCTTCCTTTTTTATTTCAACCCCCACCCCCAGAAAACTAAGCATGTATCTACTCCCTCTCACATTTCTTTGGACTGGAGTAGTTTACTAGATCTGGTTCAGGGTTTAATTCATATCATTTTCAAGGTGGTTTCTGTTACATGAAAGAGGGTACCCTAGATGTTGAATCTGGACAGGAAGATGAAGTGACAGATGAAGGGTTTTCTCCTCAAATTTTTGATTTAGACTTAAAGGAGAGCACAATGTGTGAATCATTCTTTGGGGGGGGGTTCTCTTTCTATGAAGCCATCACCTGAATGTGCCAATGTTTTCAGTGAGAGAATATTGAAGTTTCTCAGTCCCTCAGAAAATACTATGAGCTGTTACAGATGGAATTTCCTGAACCTTTACCTATTCCTGAAGCTTTGGAGGATGTGTATGTCACTGCCTGCAATTTCCCCAATCATCAGCCTGCTGCCACTAAAATGGCAGATAGACTATATAAAGTTCCTCACTCTTACGTTTTTATACACTCATCCCAAATCTGACCAGCAGCTATAACTTTAGTTAATCCTAATGCTGCTAAATATTTATTTAATTCCAATCCAACACTTGCTGATGAAGATGGGAAAATAACTGATAAGTATGGGAAAAAGTGTATGTTTCACCAACTTTGATTTTCAAAATATTGAATTGTCAGTCTCATATGTTAAAGTTTTTTCTGTCTAATTGAGATTGTATGAGGAGTGTTCTGAATGCAGTGTTATTTTGTGAGGAAAAATCTGCTTTAATTGGTTTAATTTCTTCCATTTTATAGGTAATAACATTATTTGAAGTGTGAGTATGACTCTGTTAAGACTTCTTCCATGACTATTTTCCATGGGATGATTCTTCCTCCTTCATACCAGACTCTTCTATTTCATGTGTCCTTCAGTATATGTTGTCTCAGGGAGTGACAGAGATAGTTCCTCCTTTCCAATTTGGTAAAGGCATTTATTCAGGGATGTTTTTGGTGCCAGAGAAAGAAAATTCTTGGAGACCAGTTCTGAATCTTTCCTTTCATAACCTGTTTGTTACAATATCCAAGTTCAAAATGCCGTTAGTTCACAACCCGTTACCCATTACTCCTCACATAAGTTTCCTTGCAGATTTAAAAGATGCTTACCCTTACATCCCTATTCATCCAGGTGTCGTTTCTATAAGTTTTTTTGTGCCTGGATCACATTATCAGTTCTCTGCCTTACCCTTTGGACTATCCACTGCATCAAGCATGTTCACAAAGTGTCTAGGTCCAATTATAGCTCATTCTAGACTACCAGGTATTCACATTTCTCCATATTTGGGTGACTTGCTTATTTTTTCAGTCTTTTTCAAAGTGTCAGGATTGTCTCACTTTGGTGAGGGATCTTTTACACAAGCTGGAATTTGAAGAGAACATTAAAAAGCCTTTTTTTCACTCCATTACATGAGATTATGTTCCAGGGGTGTCTGATAGACACCACAGTTCTATGAACTTTTCTTCCACAGAAAAAATTAGATCTATATCTAGATCTATTTCTAGAGTTTTCTACCCAGGCTTCAGTACCTATGATAAAATACCACAGGATTTTGGGTCTCTTGGCATCTACTATGATACCCCTGGCAAGGCTCCATATGAGAAAAATACAGTGGTACCTGAAGTCTCTTTGGTCACAGGACCAACACCCATTATTTTTTCAAATCCCAGTTCTGGGGTGTGTCAGCTGAGAAATCATTTGGCAGAGACCGTAAATTTACCTACATACAGGTCTCCCCTTCTCTTCTATTCTCCAAAGCAGTCAGTTACCATAGATGCTTGGACTTTGCTTGGGGAGCAGTTTCAGAAGGGGTAAAAGTGCAAGATGTGTTGGACACCAAGGGCAGACACGCGCATGCAAATTAAAGAGATGCTTGCTTTTCTTAAGGCACACAACTCCCTAAATCATCTTTGTTCTCCTGTACCTCATCATGTTGTTTCAGACAATATCACAGTCATGTGGCACATTAACAAGCAAGGCGGAACCAGATCTTACCCCCTTTACAGACTAGCCATACTAGCTTGGGATATAATTTCAAAGCATAATCTCACTCTGCAGGCATCCTACATTCCATCAGAGAAAATTTATGTTGGAGACAAACTGAACAGGACAAAGGCAGACCCTCACACATGGAAACTAGCTCAGGGAGTCTTCCAGTATTTGATCCATCTGCGGAGATTTTCTCAAGAAGATCTCTTTGCCTCCTTTCTGAACAATCAGCTGGGAAAATTCTACTCCAGGACATCATGTAAGAAAACCTGGAACAAAGCTTTTTGTATTCCTTGGATAGGGTTGCTCCTGTATGCTTTTTCCTCCCTCTCCATTGATATCCAGAATACTTCTGAATGTTCAGAAGAAACCCCCCAGATCATTGTGGTGACTCCCATCTGGCCCAAGCAACAGTGGTTCTCCCTTCTTCTGAAAATGGTCAGGGAAAAATACCCTTACGCTTCGTCACAGAATTAAACTACTCAAACTACCCATCTATAGACTGGGAATCACAAAATGCCTCAAACTCACAGGCACAATGCTTTTTGGACTTTATTAACATAAACACCTATGAACATATAGTGCACACTCCAAACAGAGGATCAAACATGCTGGATCTCGCACTTACCATTATGAGAGGGCATCACAATGCCCTCCTACTCCCACCCACCCTGTGTCATGTACTCAATAGTGAGGTGGGATCACAAAGTTGTCTCATTTGAAGTAAAAATCAGCTGAGAAAATCCAGCTAAACCAGTAACAGTTAGGAACTATTGAAAGGCAAACTGCATGCTATTAAGTGACAGTTTGTCAAACCTCAAGGCTCCCCCAACCCCAAGGCTACAGCTACCTATGCAGAATTATTCACAGAGTCACTATACAAACAAGTAAATGCCTGTATAAAGGCTGTCATACCTACTGAAAATAACCCCCCAAACCCACTAAAAACAAATCACACTGGTTGAATCCTCACCTAAATAGGGCATATATTAAGTGAAGAAAATGCATGGCCAAAATCAGGAAAAGCAACTCCCTTGAGGACAAGTGCTCACATATACAACTAAGCAAGAAACTAAAAGGTCTAATTAAATTCAACAAGGCCAATTATGAGGTCAGGATAGCCTGACATGCTAAGGACAGTTAGAAGGCGTTCTTCAGCTACTTAAAGACCTAAGAGGTAACACACAATACTGTGCTGAACTAGTGGTTAGTGGTACCACTTACACCAATCAGAGTGATGTAGCAAATCTACTGACTGATAAATTCAACTCAGTCTTCATTCCCACTCCCTCCCAGTTCCACCAGGTGAAATCCCCTCCAACATACTTCCCCAGCTGTTAGCAGAGACCAGATGCAGGCAGCACTCACTAAATCCAAGTGAAAACTGCCTCCTGACAACATCCCTGGTTGCCTCCTGAACAGTCTAAAACATGACCTATCAGGGCCAGTTGAGGCACTGTTCAACTACAGCCTTGGAACAGGCTACATTCCAAATGAATGGAAGACCATAACAGTCATTCCCCTCCACAAGAGTGGACCATCAACTGACGCAGGGGACTACAAACCCATAAGTTTAGCAAGCCTTGTATGCAAAGCCATGGAATAAATTATCATGCAAATGATAAACAAAAACATCGGCAACCTACAAACACTGGACCTATCCCAGTCTGGCTTCATTAATGGAAGGTCATACCTACTTAACCTGGTAGACTTTTTTGATAAGGTCACCAAGGCAATGGACAAGGGTAAAACAGTGCATACTGTGTATCATGATTTGCCTAAAGCATTTCATGCAATACCCCACTTAGGCATTGTTGGTAACCTCACTAAGCTAGATGTAAACCCTTACCTAACTTGCTGGATTGCTGGCTGGCTCACAGACAGGACCCAAGCAGGTAGGACCCATGAGACCACCTCCACCAAGAGTCTAGTCACCAGTGGAGTACTCCAGGGCTCCTTGTTGGGCATGCTCCTGTTTGGCATCTCCTTCTCAGAAGTCAAGGCTAATATTAAAGGCCTGTAGCTCACAAAGTTTGCAGATGACTGTAAATTGGGAGCTTTTTTAGATTCCCCCCAAGACACAAGCATCTTGCAAGTGAGTTTAACATGAACAAATGACTGGTGCCAAAGCCATTGCCAAAAACTCAATACCAGAAATGCATTATAATGTCCTTTGGGAAACTGACAACCAAGTTAATTACTCCATCAATAAAACACCCTAAGATTTGTCCCAGTAGTAAAGGATCTGGGAACATATGTAAACAGTAACCTGGCCTTTGACCAACATGTAGCTAAGATAATAAGAATATCAATCTATGTCGCCCAGCTTACAGGTAATGGTACGGCATCCATGTCCAAGGGAAGTTATAATTCCACTTTATTCAGCCCTTATTCGATCTGTCATTGAATATAATGGTCCTTTGGCATGTATCTAACCAGACACTTGCAACACTTAGAATGCCCCCAAATTTTTCTCACTGGGAGACTTCAGGACATGAATACCCTGTCCTACACTAATCATCTAAAAGCTCTGTCTCTGTATTCAGTCTCCTACAGACTGCTGAGAGGAGATCTTTGCTTGGCCTAGAGGGCTTCCTCAGACCCAGTCCTGATGGATCTGTTGCACATGAGCAAAGCAAACAGCATCAGAAACACTAGATCCAGGGATCTGAACTTTGCTTATGACAAATTACTGGAGGGACAGATATGTGTCCCAAAGATCCCTTCACTATGGAATAGACTCTCCATCTATGTAAGACAGAGTTCATCCCTGACTGAACCTATTCAAACAAAACCTTGACAACTAGATGGGAAATCATAAATTTACCCCTGGTCTGGTCCCCATGTGCCTTATGGACAGAGGCCATCAATAAGAAAAGTATTATCCTAATTAACACCCCCTACAAATGCTTAATTACCTGCATACTAATATGCCCTCCTTCCCCATATGATACTTAGGCGAAAATGGTTTGGCGGGCATGGTTAGATTTATAAGAGCTCTAGTGGTCATTAGCATAGTAACAACCTATGAACCTATGAGCAAGAACAGGGATGTGTGAAATGCCCTGACCACAATTAACTTCAGACGACTGCATACTTGACAGAGTCTTAATTCCCCTTAGGCATCTGTTTATTGAGGACATGCAGCATGTACAAAATGAGGGAAGAAAGTCTGCTACTAGAAAATTATACTCAGCTAATGCGTCTTCTGTGTGGTGACATGCGTGAATGGGCGTACCTTCGTTGAAGGTTGTGCATCAGAGTTGGCAACTCGGCACGTAACAATCTACTGCCAATCATTAGCGGACTGGAGTTCTGCTGTGGTGACCCCTAACTGGGAAAAGCCAAAAGACACAACAAGTAAATGGGAATTTTTCCTAGTTGATGTCAACAACACAGCCAGCATCTATTCAAGGCTAGTGTTTCTCTGGTTTTACAATATTTGTGTGAGTTACTATCCTATGGCCTTTCTTAATCCTCCATCAAGGATAATTTATCAGTCATTTCAGAATATCTGCCCAATGATCTCCTTCTTTCAAGGTAGTCTTATGTCAAAATTATTTTGAAATGGATTTCGCATAAGAGACTTCTAAGAAAACTGGTGTCTTCTACTTTGGATCTTATTTTTGTGTTAGAGAATCTAACACTTGCTCTATTTGAACCAGCTCATCTAGCTGACTTAAGGTTCTTAACATGGAATATTGTTTTACAGATTGCTCTTACCACTGCAAGAAGAGTATCTGAGTTGTAAACTCTTATGCTGAGTCAAATCTATCTCAGATTCCACAGATACAGGATTTCTTTGAGAACTAATCTGTCTTTTATGCCTAAAGTGGTATCTGAGTTTACTTTAAGCAAAATGATCCAGCTCCCCGTTTTGTTTCCTGAACTTAAAAATTAGGGAGATAAGACTCTCCATATCTTGGATGTGTGCACACAATTGAGGAACTATCCTGACAAAAAAAATCTTTCAGATCTACTGATCAGTTGTTTATTATTGTGAAGATAAGAAGAAGGAACAACCTCTGTCAAAACAGACTATTTCCAAATGGTTGTCTCAGGTTACTACCTTTTGTTATTCTCATCAAAGCAAAATTATTCCAGGCAGTGCCAAGGTCCACTGTACTAGGGTCTTGGCTTCATATATGGCTTTTTGAAATCGGTTACATTCTAGAAGTATTCTAGAGTAACTTAGTCCTCTGTACCTACTTTTACAAAGCACTATCAACTTGATTTTCTCTCTAGATCTAGATCAGGCTTTGCTAGGACTATTCTCCAGGGGTTCTTGTACCCTTTCTCCTTCCACCTCCCAGATTTACTAAGCTAGGGTAATCTATCCATATAGCTAAGGCTACTGCAGCAGTGATTAATATGCTGAACAGTACGATTGTGTAAGTAAACTTAACATAACAGTAGATGTTCGAATGATCATTGCTGTAGTAGCCTCTCCCTCCATCCAGCTTTCTGTTTGTTTTTTTTTCTTTACTTTGTCAGGGTGTGATATATATATATATATATATATATATATATATATATATATATATATATATAGATCTAGGATGTTTGCTCGAATAAGCAAACTTCCGAATCCATAATAACCGAACACACTTTAACGAAAGAGCTTTTATCGAAAAAGTGTTTTCATTAAAGCATGTTACAAAAGAAAAAAAAACACTACATTAACATTTTAGCAGGGGGACTTCATGCCCCTGCACCCCCATGTGGGGGGCTGTGCCCCCACACCCCCCTACTTTAATATTCTCCCTCCGAGACTGCACTATAGTGGGGGAAAAGGGAATTTCCCTTACCCGCACTGTAGTACAGCTTCGGCAACAGGCATACTTACGCGAAAGTGCTTCTTTGGTGAAAAGCACTTTCGCTTAAGTATGCCCAGCTGTTTGGGTTTCGGTCGTTTGCTCATTTGAGCAAATGTCCGGAACCCATATATATATATATATATATATATATATATATATATATATATATATATATATATATATATATATTACTCTTAGGTATGCCATCTCAGGGCTAAGCCTCCCGCTCTCTCGGCTGGCATGAATGCTCTGAAGGGTTAGCACTCAAACCGGTATTTTTAGACAGCTCAGTTCAAGCTGCCTAGTGATTTGAGCAAGTGGAAGGTGCCCTGAAACTTTGGAAGCTGAGTGGCTGTTATATCTTTGACAGGATGTGACCCATGTAGCTAAGGCTACCAAAGCAGTGATCATTCAAACATCTACTATCATGGTAAGTTTACTTATACAACTGCACCTTCTCCCTTCTACTACAAGTGGCCAAGTGTAATTATATGAAACTGTACCTCCTCCTACTGGTCAGTGCGTGTTTGATGCATCCCATCACTAAACAACTGCAACTAATTGCCCAGATGATAGAATCTTAATACCGTTTAGGCACCAATTTTCAGAGGATATGCAGCAAGTATTAAAGGCGGCATGAAAACCTGCTACTAGAAAATCATATACTAGTAAATGAAAAAGATTTTCTAGTTGGTGCCAAGACAAGAACCTACAGCCTTCCAAGGCTAGTGTCTCCTAGTTTTTCATTATTTGTGGGAGCTATTATCCTCTGACTTCTCTTCCTTCTCGCTTTCAGCATATCTGCCCATGAATCTCCCTCTTTCAAGGCACTTTCACGTGAAAATGTTTTTTGAAAGTGGTGTTATATTCCAAGCCTCCTATAAAACAGGTGGCTCTTCCGCTGAAATGTAATTTCATTTTGGAGAAACTAACACTTGCTACATTTGAAACAATGAATCAGGCTGTCTTGAGGTTCTTAACATGAAAAGCAGTGTTACTGGTTGTTCTGACTTCTGCAAGATAAATATTTGAACTAAAAGCTCTTACAGTAGTTCAGCCTTATCTCATTTTCCACAAAGATGGGGTTTCCTTAAAAACTAATCCTTCATTTACCCTGGAAGTAATACATGAGTTTTCTTTTAACCAAGCTATTCAACTCTGTCTTCTTTTCAGAACCTAAAAATGAGGGAGAAAATATACTAAGTATCTTGCATGTCCACAGACAGCTCAAGTACTGTCTTGACACAATAAAATCTTAGGAATGCTGATCATTTTTTTCATTTCCTGTGTAGATAAAAAGAAAGGATAGCCAGTGTCAAAGCAAACTACTTCCCATGGTTGCCTTATGCTATTACCTTTTGTTATACCCACCACAACAATGTAATTCCATGCAGGGTCAAGCCTCATTCTACTAGAGCTCTGGCTTCATCTGTGGCTTTATGGAAAGTATTGGCTTCTACAAGTATTCTAGAAGCAGAAGCACAATCCTTTGTGCATGCACTTATAAAGCACTACAGACTAGATTCTTTTTTCAAGTCTAGAACAGGCTTTGTTAGGAGTTTTCTCCATGGGGTTCTGGGTTCTCATCCTTTCTCCTCATAGTCAGTCTAAGCTATGGCAATCTACCCATCTATCTAAGGCTACTGCAGCAGCAATCAGTCAAACATCTACTTTTATGCTAAATTTACTTATACAACTATATGTTATCTTTCTTCCTCGTACTTCAGCATCTTGCTACCACATAAATTAGAGAAACAGAATTGTAAGTGGGAGTAACAACTAAAAATTTTCCAGACATGTACTCAGGCTAATAACAGGTAGTTGGGAAAAAGTATACAAATTTTTATTCAAACAGATGGAATTAAAAATGTAAAATACACTGGACACTCATTGTAATCATTTTCATTAATCATTCATTTTTTCCTGTTATTTTCATGGAATAAATGCAGCATGTACCTGAAGCAATAGACATGGCTGGCTTCCTGGCTGAATGAGTATGGTTAAGCATGCACAAAAATAGATTTGTATATTCACAAAATGAAATCATATATATCTTGTTAAAGTTTCATAGTTACACCAACAGAAAGTTGTCACGAAATACTGATTACTTCTGTAATGTGCATTATGGTGGTAGCATTTTACTAATGTATGAAATACAATACTGCCATGTTTTCACTTAAATATCTAAGAATATCGATCACATAATCTAGAAATTCATATAGCTCTTTAGTCATGACTAAGAACATCCTGTATTACAAATATATTAACTTTTGCAGTGCAAACAGACCTGCAATTAAATCTATAAATATGTGTATATATATTGGTGTGATAATTAATTGTTATAGTATATGTAATTTCTGCCATTTTAAAAATACCAAATAAAAATTTCACTGCTCTACTTTTTTGTTCTCTGTGAAATAAAGGCATTTGCTATGAATATTTATGAATCATTTTCTTAAATCCGTTTTTATCACCTTCTTCAGCTCCATTAGG
Organism: Protopterus annectens; assembly: GCF_019279795.1. Classification (NCBI taxonomy): domain Eukaryota; kingdom Metazoa; phylum Chordata; order Ceratodontiformes; family Protopteridae; genus Protopterus; species Protopterus annectens. The sequence continues at coordinate 214,052,716 of NC_056744.1, read as the reverse complement.
ACCCAGGGCTCCTCAACTATATTCAACCCAGGTGTGGGATCTATCACCACCACCTCAGCCTGGAAAGAAGTTATCCTGATGGTTAGGACCTGGTGGATGCTACAGTGGACAGGCAGTGAGCACCATAGCAATGTGTCCTTCAGCAAGGACAAGACAAGCTGTACCATTCATCTGTAACAACCAATCCACTGATAGCCTCAAATCCTTCAACACTGGTGTCCCATTCATAGGAATATCAGGACAGGGAACACAATATGGCTTTCCAGACTGGATGACAACACTATCCCCTATTTGTCTGTGCACCTTCACTATGGCTGTCTCCCCTACCTTCCACTTTACAGCCTGACACACTATTCCTGTCTGTCTTCTCATACCTTAGGTGTTAATGTCAATACTCTTATTTCTGTCCTAACCCAATCTCTACACAAACTGCCCTTCTTCCTTCCGCATCTCCCCATATTTATATTCTTTTGGGAAACAAATTGTTCATACCTACTAAAAATACATCCATTCTCTTCCACATCTTCCAGGACAACCCTTGTGGCACCCGTACCCTGGCCCAGCAATCAAGGAGCCTCAGTCCTCACCACTAACACCAGAGAGGGCGTCTCATATAGGAGGAAAGGATAACAAATGCACACAGTAAATTGCAATTTCCCTTAAGAGCACACAGAGATCACAGTCAGTCCGGGGCTGATCGCTCCCTTGCTCTCCAGGTCTCCAATAAGACTCATCACTGGCACAGCTATAGGGTCCAGATTTCAGCCTATTGGGCAAGCTAAAACCTCTAAAACCCTCTATGTCAAACCAGTGCTTCATTTCTCTGCCCAAGTAGCTGACATACATACACTCATGCACTTTGAGAAGAGTTTATACAACCACACAGACACTCCTGGGGAAGGCTGGCACAGTTTCTCCAGCTGTGCCCCTTTTTCCCAGACTATACGGTAGTTCCACTTGCCACCACTGACTAATACTTATCAGCTTCTCAAAGGCCCTTAAAAGAGTGTCCAATTATTACTGTGCAATATTATTATCCAGTTGGTAGTCATGACTAAACAGTCAAGGCTTATTAGAGTGACTTCGTACAGGATCAATATAAGCATGCAATGTACTCTTAGAGCTTAACTTATCTCTACACAAACCAGGCACAGTTAAAATGTTCTAAAATATTTAATAATAAATAATTAAAACCACAAGACAATACTTTCTACTACACAGTCAGTGCTAGTCAAGAGTTCAGAGATCACACAGAAATACTTAAAATAATTCAGTAGTACAGTTCTGACATAAGAAAAATACTTAGTCTAATCTTTTTAGATTCTAGCTATCCCTAAAAGAAAACACAAGTCTAAGATAAATTATATGTGAGCAAGAGGCAGTTCTGTGAGTTGCATGATCAAGACAAAAATGCTCAATAATCTTTGGTTCTCTGTGTTTAAATTGAAATTGCAGTTCTGATAAACATTATATCATTCTGTTACACTTTCCTGGAGTTCCCAGGCTACACAATTGCATTTACATTCTTAACATCTCCCTTTTGTTATTTTACAGCTGGTCAGGAACAGAGCAATAAAAAACATTTGCATGTTTAAATCTGGCAATTTAGCTCTTGGTTAAAACAATAGAAAGAATTTCTTCATCTATACTTTTTGGCAACCACTGTCTACTTCAAAGGGTCACCACACGCTTTACTTTGGTCAGTAGAGTGCACTGTTGTCACATTTATTTCCAGTTCCACATATATCAGTATTTCTTTACATTTAAGACAACAAGCCTGTAGTTTACATTCATATTTACAAATGACAGAATTATCTGCAAAATTCTATCTGGCTAGGCTGGCAGCCTTCACCCTTCTCTACCAGTGTTCACATTTCTCCCCCCCCCCCCCACGAAGAACTCAAGCTAGTTTTTCAAGTGACCCTTGAGAAATGCCATTTGAGAGGGTTAGGTCTATCTGAGTATACCTACCCCATTTCCTGTCTTGAGATCCCATCTGCATTGGCATTGCTACTCCCACTGCGGTGCTGTACTGACATATCATATGCTTGTAACCCCAGGTACCATCTTAGCAACTTGGCATTTTGCTGGCTGGCTCTGTTTAACCATGTTAGGGGGTTGTGATCTGTCATAAAATGTGAATTTCCATCCATACAGATAAGGCTGAAGTTTTTGCAATGCCCACACTATGGCTAGACATTCCTTTTCTACAGCTGCATAGCATTCCTCCCTGGGTTGGAGCCTATGACTGAGATAAACCACTGGGTATTCTTCTCCCTCTGAAGAAATCAGGCTAAATACAGCCCCCACCCCATGGTTTGAAGCATCCACCTGCACAACAAATTCTTTACTGTAATCTGGACTGGCTAACACAGGGGGTCCTCCAAAGCTTTTTTTAAGCTTCTGAAATGCCTGCTCACATGCTGGGGTCCACACTACCTTATCTGGCCTGTTCTTCCTTGTTAGGTCTGTGAGGGGAGCAGCTATGGTACTATAACTGGGGAAGAAGTTTCTGTAGTACCCTACTGTCCCTAAAAATGCCCTTACCTGATTTTTAGTAACATGTGCAGACCATGCCTGAATGGCTTCCACTTTGGCAGGTTTTGGGCTTATCGTACCACTCCCCACTCTATGTCCTAGGTAGGAGGCCTCCACTATACCCACCTGACATTTGCTTGGCTTAATGGTCAACTCTGCCCTCTGTAGTCTGCCCAGCACCTCCCTGACATGCTGAAGGTGCTCTGGTCAGGAATGGCTGCAAATGACAATATCATCTAGGTAAGCAAGGGCAAACCCTCCTGCTCCTACTAGGATATGATCTACCAGACTCTGTAAAGTTGCTGAGGCATTCTTCATCCCAAAAGGCTTCTTTGTGAACTCATACAAGCCAAAAGGAGTTACAAATGCTGACTTTTGTCTAGCAGTGGGAGTCAAGGGCACCTTCCAGTACCCCTTGCTAAGATCAATGGTTGTAAGATACTTAGCCCCACCCAGCTGCTCTAGGGTCTCATCTGTCCTAGGCATGGGGTAAGCATCCGGCTCTGTGTGACTATTTCATTTCCTGTAGTCCACACAGAACCTGGTGCTGCCATCCTTCTTTGGCACCAGCACCACTGGGGAGGCCAAAGGACTGTAGGACTCTTGAATCACCCCTAGTTCCAACATCTCCTGTACCACCTCCCTCAGGGTCTGTCTGACTCTCTCAGGTACCCTATAAGGGGCCTACCTAATAGGCGGTTGGGGTCCTGTATCCACCTGGTGCTGCACTAGTTGGGTGTACCCTAGTTTCCCAGTGAACATGCCCTCAAATTCCTGCAACACTGCTTGGGTTTCTCGAACCTGGGTAGGAGATAGCTGCTGGGATATTGCTACCCCTTCTACTGAGGTGTCAGTCCGAGCCTCACTGAGGAGATCAGTCCCAGATCTCCCTCAGACTCCTCCTGCAATCCACTACAAATACTCAGCACAAGGGCCTTCCTATCATGGTAAGGTTTCATCATGTTAACATGGTACAATTTGTGCCCCTGCCATCTGTCTAGCAGTTCCACCATGTAGTTAAAATCACTTACCTTTCTTACCACCTTGTAGGGTCCCTCCCAAGCTGTTTGCAGCTTGTTGTGTCTGACAGGAATGAGAGCCATTACCTGCTGCCCCACAGCATACTCTCTAGCTCGAGCATTCCTGTCATACCACACCATTTTCTGTTGTTGGTCTTCTGCCAGGATCTCCTGGGCCAAGCCCATGAGTTCCCTGAGCCTTGTACTGAGGCTTAGGATGTATGCCACAACAGACTCCTTGTGAGACTCGCACTCACCTTCCCACTCATCTCAAATTAAATCTAGAGGTCCCCCTTGCCCTATGCCCATACATCAACTCAAAGGGTGAAAAGCCTGTGGATTCCTGGGAAACCTCTCTGGAAGCAAACAACATATGGGGCAAATATTTGCCCCACTCCCTCTTAAACAGATCTGCAAACACCCATAGCATGGACTTGATTGTAGAGTTTAACCTCTCAACAAGACCATTAGTCTGGACATGGTAGGGGGTGGTCCTCATGTGCTTCACTCCAAAGGACTTCCACAGACAAGCCAGCAGGTCTGATATGAAACTGACACCTCTGTCAGTCAGTATTTCTTTTGGGAAACATACCCTGCTGAAAATCTCTAACAAAGCATTTGCCACCTTCTCTGCATCAATGGAGGACAAAGCCACTGCCTCAGGGTATTGTGTAGCATAATCCACTACCACTAGGATATACTTTTCCCCTGTGGAACTTGGGGTATTTAGACGACCCACAATATCCATAGCTACCCTCTGAAATGACTCCTCAATCACAGGCAAAGGCATCAAAGGAGCTCTCACCTTGTCTCCTGTCTTGCCTACCTTTTGGCACTGCTCACACGTCCTGCAGTACCCTGTTTCATTTCTGGAAATTCCAGGCCAATAGAAGTTCTGCATAATATGCCTCTTTGTATGTTTTATGCCCATATGAACTGCAAAGGGAATATCATGGTCTATGACTAGAAGCGCCAGATGGTAGGCTCTAGGCACTACCAACTGCTGTACTCTCTCACCTTCTAGCCCTCCCACAGGAGTCCACTCTCTGTATAGTAACCCTTAGTCCCAGTATACAGATTCCCCCTCTCCTTGAAAATCAGGTGCCTCCCTAGTTACCTGCCTCAAGCCTTGCAATGTAGGGTCTGAGAGCTGAGCCTGTCTCACCTCTCTCCTTGTAACCCTTCCCAGCTCCCCTTCCACAGAAAGTCTGGCATCCTCTGACAGTGGTGCCTCACTGTCAGCCTAGGTACTACTACTCACCTCTACCTTTGCAGTCACTCTCTCCAAGGGAACATCAGTACCTGCAAGCAGCTGTGGCTCACCTTCAGTCTCACTGCTACAGCATAGCTCACTCCCTGAAGTAACCACCTCACCAGTTATGGCTGCAAGTATGCAGTCTGTCTGGGTCTCCCCCAGGCTATCAGGCACACATGCTTGTCTCTTAGCCTGACTACATGTAACTGCATAAGCACATGGTGCTGTCTCATCCAAATCCTTCCCACTTAGGACATCTGCAAGATGGTAGTTTATTACCCCTGTAGTCTCAAGACAACCAACTATTGACATTTTGTCTTTCCCACTTACTGGCTTCCTCACATTTTGTTCCCCACCTTGCCTCCATGTACACCTGTATGCCACATGGCCCCACTGGTTGTATTCAAAACATTTAACCCTAGCTTGTGGATGTGTACCTGGACTAGAGGCTTCCACTGCTACTGGCAGATTCTGTTGGAGCAGTCTGTGCTGCCCACCAAGGGTTCCTTTAGACCCATGAGCAGTACTGGAGGTCCCCTCCCTGTGGAGGGCTGCCCTGCTTGCCAGGTATAGGTCTCCCTTCTTCCCCAACTCATCTGAAATAGCACATTGTCTAGCAGCTAACCAGATCTTCATGCCCTCAGGCAAAGTGCTAAGGGCTTGTTTCCTCACCAAAAGGTCTGCCAGCCCTTCAAAAGTGGTGATCTGACATCTACTCACCCACCTATGGAAATAAGTGCTCCATTCAGCAACATATTCACACACACTTTCATCTGCATTGCATTTATGCTCACGGAACTTTTTCCTATACGTTTAAGGTGATAGCTTAAACAGTTCTAACAAGACTATTTTTATAGCAGTGTAATCAAAACATGCAATGTCAGACATTTTAGACAGAACAGTTACAGCTTTACCATGGATTAAGGGGGTCAGGAACTGTACCCAGAGCCCTTGGTCAACTTCATACTGTTTACATACCCTCTCAAACATGTGAATGAAACTATCAAAATTATCCTCCTCTTTAGAAATTTACTGACATTTTGTGCTTTCTGGGGTCCAGTTATTCCCTTCCCCATTACCTCCATGACTCTGGTGAAGAGTCAGCATCTCCTTCTCATGCTGCCTCTGCCTCTCTTGTTCCTCAGCTTGCAGAAATAACAGTTTCTCATTCTCCTCTGCCTGCAAACATCACAGTCTCTCATTTGCTTCTAATTTCACACGCTTGACCTCCAACTCAAGTCTCTTTAGCTCCAGCTGGATTTTTAAGTCCACTGCAGAAAGGTTGAGCTGTCCATTCTCTGAGGGAATTATATCTCCACTGCCAGTCTGATTGTCCACCTGGTTGCTGTTTTGTGATGCAGCTGTAACCAAGGCTGCAATCAGGTCTGCCTTAGTCAGGTTTCCATGCACCAGTCCCCTAGCCTGGCACATCTCCTCTGGCTGGCTCCTTGACAATTTTCCATACTCCTCTGCTGACATGCTGCCGGCTCACCCTGACTAAATAAGCTTAACAAAAGAAATAAAACAATTGTGATCTGAACTCTGAATATTCACTGTATGGCTGTTTTAGTGTACAAAATACCTTCAAAGCTCACTGTACACAAATTTCAGGATTCACTTTACCCACACCACTACAAGCCGATTAGTATTTGCCAACTAATTAATATGTGATATGGATATCCCACCACTGCCAGACAATTAATATGTGATGCCCATGCCCTAGCCCAGCAACCAAGGAGCCTCAATCCTCATCACTAACACCAAAGAGGGAGTCTCATATAGGAAGAAAGTATAACAAATACACACAGTAAAATGCAATTTCCCTTAAGAGCACACAGAGATCACAGTCAGTCTGGGTCTGGTCACTACCTTGCTCTCCAGGTCCCCAATAAGACTTCCCACTGGCATAGCTATAGGGTCCAAATGTCAGCCTAGTGGGCAAGCTAAAACCTCTAGCGCCCTCTCTGTCCAACCAGTGTTTCATGTCCCTGCCCAAGTAGCTGACACACACACACACACACACACACACACACACACACACACACACACACACACACACACATACTCATGCATTTTTGAGATGAGTTTATACAACCACACAGACACTCCTAGGGAAGGCTGGCACAGTTTCTCCAGCTGTGCCCCTTTCTTCTAGACTATATGGTAGTTCCACTTGCCACCACCCACTAATATTTAGCTACTCAAAGGCCCTTAAAACAGTGTCCAATTATTACTGTGCAATATTATTATCCAGTTGGTAGTTGTGACTAAACAGTAAAGGCTTATTAGAGTGACTTGGTACAGGATCAATATAAGCATGCAATGTATTGTTAGAGCTTAACTTATCTCTACACAAACCAGCCACAGTTAAAAGGTTCTAAAATATTTAATAATAAATAATTAAAACCACAAGGCAATACTTTCTACTACACAGTCAGTGTTAGTCAAGAGTTCAGAGATCACACAGAAATACTTAAAATAATTCAGTAGTACAGTTCTGACATAACAGAAAAAAATTAGTCTAATCTTTCTAGATGCTAGCTATCCCTAAAAGAAAACACAAGTCTAAGATACCTTACATGTGAGCAAGAGGCAGAGCTGTGAGTTGGATGATCAAGACAAAAATGTTCAATAATCTCTGGTTCTCTCTGTTTGAATTGAAATTGCAGTTCTGATAAACATTATATCATTCTGCTACACTTTCATGGAGTTCCCAGGCTACACATTAACTGCATTTACATTCTTAACATCTCCCTTTTGTTATCTTGCAGCTGGTCAGGTACAGAGCAATACAAATACATTTGCATGTTTAAATTTAGCAATTTAGCTCTTGGTTAAAACAATAGAAACATTTTTTCATCTAGACTTTTCAGAACCACTGTCTACTTCAAAGGGTCACCACATGTTTTACTTTGGTCAGTAGAATGCACTGTTGTCACATGTATTTCCAGTTCCACATGTAGCAATATTTCTTTACATTTAATGCAACAAGCATGTAGTTTACATTCATATTTACAAACGACAGAGTTATCTGCAAAACTCTATCTGGCTAGGCTGACAGCTTTCACCCTTCTCTACCAGTCTTCCCTACCTGCTTAATTTATTCCTTTTGTGTTTTCCTTGTCTGTTATTTCCCCTTTTATGAACAGTCTTATCTTCTCCCTTTCCTATCTTATAAAAGACATAAAAGGGTATGGACAACCCTTTTAATTTATTCCTTTTGTGTTTTACTTGTCTGCTCTTACCCCTTTTATGAGCAGTCTTATCTTCCCCCTTTCCTATCTTATAAAAGACATAAAAGGGTATGCATATAAGGACTCCTTCACAGTGATGTAAAAACCTATAAAAGGTATGATAAGCTGCTAATAAACCCTTATGGAAAGTTCTCAAGTGACAAGTACATATGTGCACTTGCTGCCAATTGCCAAGAATATACAAAAGTATTTATGAACTTAAAATCAAGTGCAATACGTGCTTAATATTGACTCTGTTTCTGACATGCTTACATTCCTTGTAGGTCAGTTTACACAGATTCAGATGTGTCAAATTGCACTGGATATTCCTCTGCAGGCCTGACAACACCCAAAACAAGCACTGCTCATTTGCACTTTTCATATTTGCATATCAGAGAAGTGCATCTACTTGCATATTTGCCTTGCACATGTAAAATGCTGGGTGATAAATATCACAAATAACGTATTAATTCTAACATGAAGGAAATAGTGACAGACTAAATAAAATGCAAAGTCAATGGACCCAACATTGTTCTAACCCAGATAGTATGAATTAACATTGAATAATGGGGATATGAGCAAATGTATTGACTATTTGTTTTATAAATTTATTATTCTTTGTAAGCTATATCAGAACTCCTTCATCAAATAGCTTGACACTTTGTTGTGCTGATGTTATAATTTCACAAATTACATTTGTACTTTTCACATTTTTTTGCCCCCTTCCTCTTATTATAATACAAAAATAGTTTCTATTATTTTCCTAGCAGCATTGTTCTACATTGCATTAATATAAAATTAGTTTTAATGCAAGTAATAATCATAATAAATAGTATTAGCAGTTATTATTCACAACAGCAGAAACCAAAAATTCCTACATAGAGTCTGCTGACATGGTATGACTTCAGTTTTGCATTATATAGATATGTAGAGCTGATTTACATCATGTTTAAGAATGTTTTCAGAACATATGAAATTGATGAACTCCCATTGGATGTCTCAGTTCAGCTAGAAGGTATTCATCAGTGAATTGGATTTTAAAAGGAAACTGCACCCTATAGTTCTAAAAGCTTTCAGAAGACCACAGGATGGGGAATACAACTCCAGACAAAAGCATGGAAAATGTCTTATAAATTTAGGAGAGTAGGAAATGTGAAGTTGGTATACATGACTATGTATATTAGATTCTGGTTCTAGACAAAAACAGACTTAATCTGCTTGACGGAAACAGAATGTGAACAGCAAATATCATGGTAGACTTGGAAGCTGAGGTGCATCCTCAGCCATGAATGACCTGCAGAATTATTCAGAAGAAAACATTGTAAGGGACAGAGAGAAAAATGTGCAGTGAAATATAAACACAACCTCAGGAGTGTGGAGCCATGGAATCTGTCTGAAAATCATATGGTGGGACTTTGCATAGTTCATAACAGGATGTGTTTTGTACAAACTCTGAGTTTAGACATTGGTATAATTTATACTCTGATAAAAAAGTACTTTTAAAATTTATGGATATCTCATTTTTACCATTTAAAACAGCACAAAAGGAGTAGCAAAAATCAAATGCCTTAGTACTTTCTAATTAAAAATACAGCTACTGACAAAAAGTTGTTTCCTCTAGTGTCCTTCACAGAAAGATTAAACTTCATCTAGCTGAGTATCTGACTAATTACTGAATACTTCCGCAGGTCTTACTTTATTTCATTAGATAAATTAAACTTGAAATGTGTAGATGTGTAGATGCTTTACATTTAAGACACTGATTACTATGATTAATTGTCTGACACAGTGTTGTTTATAAAAATATTATATCTTGCCTGGAGCTTATAATATCTTTGAGACATCCTGTCTCTTTCAAATATTATAAGTAATAAAAACATAGGAACTTCAAGGTACATGAATTTTTGATTCTGCTTAATGGTAAGAATTTCTTTACAGTTTGACATCCAACATGCTGAATTGAAAGTGTAGCAATGGAATGAGGAAGCAAAAGAGGTGACCAGAGAGAGGAGAGGAGAGGAGAAGAGAGAAGAGCATCATGAGACAGCAGAAATTAGGAAGATAAAAGTAGGGTGAGCAAAGAATAATGGGAAGGGTTTATAGGAGGGTACAACAGGGATGTAAAAAGAATTAGGCATAGCACAGTGATGTGAGGCTAGTGGGGCTGCAAATTGAATGGCATACTGCTGATAAATAAAGTGGCAGTGACATGGAGATGAAGTAAAGTGGGACAGAATAACCAGTACGCATAAATGAAGAGGTTCTTAAGTGTTAGAAACTCCATCAACAAACTGACTATGAATCTTAGACAAGGAGACAGGAGGAACTATTTTACAAGGAAACTGGTCTAAACACATAGACTAAGCAAGGTATTGGAAAAGGTGACCAAGATGGTCACCAAAAAGGTCATCAAGGGAAGCGGGTGCATACATGCTGTGGTGCACTCAGGCAACAGTGATCTCACAAAGAATGCAGCTTTGGTTGTAGAAGTGGGTTCAGAAAGCTTAATTAAAGATGCCAGTAAAGAGACATGAAGAAAGCCTTCTCAGAAGACTTCATTGTACAAGCAACCACCATGACACAGATAGCTAGGAAGAGGAATCGTAACAAGTGACTATGGCAGAAGACAAGAAAGAAGAGCTTATGACTGTTGGAAGGAAGTGCTGTCCTGCCAGAAGGCAAGTGCTATATCTGAAACAGGCTACATATTTTCAATATTGAAAACTGGCAATCCAAGTCAGACTAGGAAGATATATCTCTAAATCTGCAAGATTTAAGTAGGATATATTGGGAGGTGTCAAAGAAATGATTTTCTTGGTTAGAAGCCTCTGCAACCCTTTCAATTGCTTAATTTTTCTAGAACAGTAATCCTGAAAGGGACATAGTACTCAATAATTGGTATAATTAGGGATGGAGTCAGAGGATTGATAACTTCTTTTAACATTTGTAATCTGCCTTAACATATTAATTATGCTTAGTAGAAGAATTTTCTGACTACTGTTACTACATGATCGAAGGAGAGCGAATTATCAATCCAGGATAAAAGTTCCTTGACTACATTATTGTTTTGGAATGAGATGCTGGCTAGACTATTGATTAAAGGAGATAGTTGTTTACCAAATCTGGCAACACTATATTTCACATGTAATTTTAACCTGATTTCCATGCATCACTTGTTTTTGAGGATTAGGTCATGCTATAAAGAACAGGTATAAGAGAAAGATTTGACATAAATGGTCAGTTTACAGCCAACTGCATACTAAGTTTGATAAAGGCCTGATTTCCAGTTTAGATATCAATGACATAGATGATGAAAAGGAGGAGTCCCAGAAATTAGCACTGGGGTATGCCATTAGTTACGGTTATTCTTTCTGAAAATGTGCCTGCCATCTTAACTAAAAGGGTTGCATCTTTCGTCCAGTTGACCATACTATATTGACTTCAGTAAGTAAGGATTTATTTTAAGACACTTTGATCATTAATGATGCCAGCATGGATTATAGTGTCTAGTGCTTTGCCAAGTCTATATAAGCTGCATGAACAGAATGACCATTATCTGAAGTCTCTGTTTTTTCTGAAGAAGTTAAATAAATTGAGTAGATAGTATCGCTCTTTGAAAAAGCCAAACTGATTCAGTGATAACCTGACAAGATTTTTTTTGATATCATAGTTTATGAAGTTAGATAGGCTTCCTATTGAAATGTTGGCACTCAAAATAAAGAGTGGTGAAAAACCATAACAAAAGACCAAAAACACAGGAGAAGAGTGAATCTCCAAAATCGCTCTTCTCCTTAAAAGCTAATTTGGTGAGGTAGGGGGGCAAGCTTCTCTACACTCCCCAAAATTATATATACCAGCACCAAGAGAGCCATACCACAGGGAAAATGGAATATTCATAGAAATAGCATCTCAGACTTAGTATATGCAAATCCATTCTTTTGGCCATTCATTCTCCATGTTTCGAGACTTGATCTAGTGGGTCCTGACATTTCAAATGGTTATCATTCAGATATGATGTGTTCCATGGCTTTGCAAATCAGATTAATCAGGTTAATGGGTCTATAATTTCTCAGGCCCATGGTAGGGCTGCCCTTGTCTGGGGGTGTCACAACTGCAATTTCCTGTACTTCAGGGACAAATCCTGCAGTGAAGCTTAGGTTAAAGAGTTTAATGAGGGGGTTCTGCAGGGTAACATTTGATGGCATTTATTAGATATCTAAGTAAATTTATCAAGTCTTGCAAAAGTATTTTTGCCCTTAGAGATCACTTTCAGTACACATTTCTTTCTGATATTAGAAGGTATAAGGGATCCTGGAATTTATCAAATGAATGTAGTTATTCCAGGGATAAAGAGCAGGTGAAGTCATTTTGGATAGGTCACTGAATTATGTTGTTTCTTAGTTTAGTTTTCTAATCTAACTGAAGAACTTCTAATTATGCCTGATGTCAGAAGCTAATTTAAGTTCATGATTCACCTTACTAGGCCCTGATAGTTGCATTTAATTCTTTATTGATAATTCTGATGTAGTCATTTATATGAGGAATTTTAGATCTGTTGTAAGACTTAAGATTTTTTTTTCTTGCTATAGAGTTTATTTAAGCTAGTGGACAACTGGAGTGGTTGGTTGTTAACTTCCTATTATATTTGTCTCTAGTACGAACAGCCAGGTTGAGACACTTACCTATAAGGGAATAGAACATCTTTGCATAAATAGCAGCGTTGTTTGTGTCAGGTCTGGTGATGTTACAAGTTAATTTGCATAGTTTGTTGTAGAGTTAGATGGGGGGGTTGTCTGTTTTAAGCCCTTGCATTTAGAATTATTAGTTGCAAGACTTTTAGATGATTTAAAAGAAAGCCATGTCAAGCAATAGGAACACATTACTTTACAAAACACATATTAAATAAACCAAAATAGCCAAAACAAATTTACACATAGCAGGTGATTTTTACAAATTTACAGAATGGATGCAGAAAAGTAAAAGAAATGCAACCCTGAGATGATTTGAACCCTCCACACTATTCACTGACAACCTAAAAATGATGTCATCTATAAGCTGAGCCACTGAAGCGGTTAAACTAAAGGCACAAGCTTTACCCTATTTCTACCTTGTACACTCTCATCCAATAATACACACTCATTTTCATGATCAATGTTTCCTGAAACTATTATATTTAGCAGATGGCAGTGAGTGGATATAATTATGGGTATACAATGAGCAGTGCCACTGCTTATTGGTTGCACATGGACACCAACAGTGCTCTTTGCGACCCATTGTACACAGTGGGACCATAAAATGGTAGTGATATAGAAGCCCTGTATGGGTGTGTATGTGGAGTGTTTATCTATTTTTTTACCAGATTAAAAGTTGGAAATGAGAGTATAGGAAAGAGGTGAAGAGGGGAATGAGAGGAGGGTAGAAAAGAAGGTGAGAAAATAAAGGATGAGCAGAATGGAGGAGGGGAAGGAGGGAATACATTTTTTGAAAGACAGGTTCCCATTTTATATTTATGAAGAGAAGGATACGTTGGAGAAACAGGTAAGAGGGTTAGGTTAGGCAGTCAGGAAGACAGACATGACTGACAGGGTGTGCAGTAACATACTGAGGATGGGAGAACAAATGGTAAAGGAGATATCAGACAAACAGAGTGAAGACAATGGTGAAGGAACAACTGAACATCCAACAGGGGTTGGCATAGACACAAAAGAAAGGGGAACACCAGGTTGGTGGATACGGTGGGTGTTTGCAGGTGCAGTCTCTACCAGCAGAGAACATATTGGCAATTACTCCCCACCCTGGTATTGTCACCATTGGGTCCTGGCTCAGAACATGGAGCCAGTACTGGACAGTGAAAGTTCTCCATTTGGCTAATTCAGGAACTCAACCTCCTGTCTATAATATTCCCCACAACATCTACCGGCAGCCAATGGAATACAAAGATGTCACCTCCACTTTCTTGGCTACCAACAGGTACAACTGTACCAGCATCCATTGCAGGGCTACCTGAAGAAAGTGGTGCAAATAGGGCAGAAGGTGTGGAGGCAGCTGTGGTAGGTATGCTGGATTTTTTCTGGTGGTCATGCTGCATCCCCCTGCAGAGGGCTGATAGTTTTGCCTGGGGAATGGGTGCAGGTTATTGTGATGTTGCTGCATAAAGTAGTAAAGAAATAGGGAGAAACAAACAAATAAATGTATAAATAAATAAATTAATTAATAAATAAATAAATGTATTTATGAGAGGGGTAATGACAAAGGGGTGGGGGATACTGAAGTACAAATACAATGAAACGTTTGCATTTTTACTCTGTTGAAACTTATAAAGTTAAACAGAATATACTTGTTAGACCAAATAAAAAATAAATTAATTTAGTATGCCAGCTAGTATATATAAGTGAGAGGGAGAAATGAACCAACAGCCACCATTACACTCAGCCTGACAAATAGACGATTAATGTGATGAGCTATGAAGACAGGCAAATAGGTGCCTATACTCAGAGAAAAAGTATTTGGATGTCTGAGACTAGTGGACATATGCATGCTGCTCAGACGTACGTATTTCACTAACAGATAATATGCAAAGAAAATGTCTCTTTGATATTTAAACATGTCCACTTAACTAATAATGATAATCTTACACATTTACCTCTTGTATTGCTGCAGTGATACTAATGAAACATTAAAATAGAAGTTAATTCCCACAGGCATGCTCACAATGTGAGAACAGAGCCTTAACATCCTGACCCAATTGTCCAGTTGTAATAATGAATGCATTCACAAACATAGCAGTGAACAGGCATACTGCTACCTTTGACCTATGGCTATCATGACAGAAGTAGCAATGATGTATGGGAGTTCTACATTTTTGAATGAATCCCTATTATTCCCTATTATCCTATCCACTAGTTTTTAAGGGTAGGTCAATTTAAACAAAGTATGTACTCAGTTTCTAACTGCGACTGCATCTGTTACATCGCAGTTAAGTGTTTATAATGAGAAGGAGTGTTAGACTGATGTATTAACACTAGCATTTAAAAGTTGCTATTGCTCCTCTGTAACATTAGTCCCACATACATATCTATTTCATGAACATTGTTTTAGGAACTGCATTTTACTGTGTGTAGCCTTTAGTGTTGGGACTATCCTTATTGTTGGTTACTTTAAATGGTTAATGAAACAATCAACATTATACATGTGTACTATGGTAAAATGCTCAAATCTAATGTTTTTCTGATAGATTTCTTTTGTACTCTTTATTTCCCCCTGTAAGCCTGTTAAATTATTCAATGTCTTGTCTTTAACTCTCTGCCTCTTAGCTATCTCCCCAAACATTTCAGTAAGCCGCCAACTCAGCGAACTGTGTGGTGATAGTGCACTCAAACCAAGAACCATCCCTATCAATCAAGTGAAAGCCTAAAGTAACTCCAAAAATGGAAACTAAGTATGCTGATAATTAACTATTATATGGAAATTTAATGTTCCTACAATACCTGTATTCTTACTGGATAAAATTACATTATCAGTAAACTATACCCGCTGTGAGCACGTTATCTCGCATGCCAGTCCCCACTTCCTTAGCTGCTCTAGTCCCCCACCCCTCCCACTCCTGACTCTTAATCCCATGTGCCTAATTAAATCCCTGACATAATTTAACAGACTGCAAAGTACTATACTTCTATAGAATTCCCAATTATACCATATGCATGTCTCTAGGATATAGATGATTGTGTTATAAAGACTTTTAATAAACTCCCTTCATGTTTAGAATGAATTGATTGAAAATTTAGAATAGCAATACCACTGTTCACTTTAAATTCCAAGAACAGTTAGTTTTATTAAGAACAGTGTTAATTAAGCTAATTATGTAATTATTCATTGATGACTGATTATATGTACTATATAAGCTGGAGGCTGTCTTGTTTGTTTTATCTGAAGAAGTCAACCTATTCAGGTCGTGAAAAGCTTTATGGTATTTGTGGTTCTTTTTATTTGTAACAGCAGTTGCAGTTGGAACTGATTAAACTTCAAGATTGTTTTACTCAACAAGATTTTGGTTCCTTGGTTTGTGGTCAATTTACTTCTGTTTCCAATTATACCATTTGTCTTTTTCCTATCAAAACCCCTGGCATAGTTAAAATATTACCTCCTTCCCAGTGAACTGGCATAACTAAGATATTACCTCCTTCCAGTGAACTGGCATAACTAAAGTATTATCTCCCACCCAGTGAACTGCAGTACCCTCCATGTAAAAACAAAAGAGAAAGAATGCTAAACAACTGTCTGCCTTTAGAGTCTAGCCTAATTGTTACACTATACATCTCACTGTAATCTCTCCATAAACCTAAAGTACTGACTGACAATATTTTGTGCTATCCTTCGTACCTGGTGTAGCCCCACTCCATTCGCCCTCACTGCACTCAGACTCACTTCGGTATCCTCCCACCCCCCCATATCATTTCCTTTATACCTAACAACAATTTCCTCCCACCCTTAAACTCCTCCACTTCCTGTGTCAAACAAGACACCTTCACACTATCCTTAACCTACCTAAGTACTCTATTAACTCTGACACTTACCTTCACTCACCCCCACTACTCATAGATTTATCCCTACCCCTCATCACCTGACTTCAACTATCACACCCACCCACCACACAGTCACAGTCCACAAATCCTATACCTATCAGCCACACCCAGTCTCCACTTAGATAATATCCCTCACTCCTCCTACCAACCAACAACCAGTCACACTCCTTACACAACTACCACTTCCTCTCACTTCACTGCTCTCCACCCACACACACCCGTTGCACTACACACCCCTCACTTACACCATGACACAAACCCTCCACTCCCAGTACCATACCATCCCCATACTTATTTTCCCCCTAACCATCTGTTTCTACTTATTAACCATTAATACCACTTACCACCACCCACTAATCAATATGCACTGGAAAAAATCCCCCACCTCTCCTCTTCCCAAAATTAACTCTTACATTCTCACAATCACACAACTAGTCACCAAACCCCTCTCTCTCTATCAGTTTACCTCCCCAATCCATTACACTTCACAAACCAAAAAACACCCCAACCTCAAATTCCACCTACAAATGGCACTCTACCTTAAAACCATTACCAACATTGCAGCCCAACTATTGCTGGGAGGGGACATCCACTCCAACCCCAGTCCAACAACTAACTCCAATAGCACAGCCAACCCCAATCTCCCTTTAAAACACAAACCCACCGACATACTTATACTGAACCAAAACATCCGTCCCATCCTAAACAAAATAGAAGAATTACACTCAGCTATCTCCCTATACAATCCGGACATAATGGTCATTACAGAGACATGGCTTAAACCCCATATTAAAGATAACACTATAACCCCCCTTGGCTATAACATATTAAGATCTGATAGACCACAAAGAAGAGGAGGTGACATTGCCCTTCTCTACAAATCCAACCTAAAAGTCCAGCTCCTCCAAATAGAAACTCCAAATTTCAGCAACACTGAGACCTTATTCTCCAAACTCATATTAAATCAACACAAACAACTAAACTTATTCAGTATCTATATTCCACCAGGAAACAACCTTAATACCCTAGAATCCATACTCCACTGGGCATCCCATTCCCTTTCCCAAGAAACTATAGTCAGACTGGAACACCATACACTCACCAACAGCCACCAACCACATAAACCTGTATAACTTCACTCAGCTCTTACTCTCACCCACAAGAATCAACAAGACTACTAAAAGAGAGTCCATCTTGGATCGGATCCTCACTAACCAACCCAACAATGCCCACCAATGTGGGGCGCTACCTGACTCTCTCAGCAACCACAATCCAACTTTTCTTCTTCGGCACAAAATTAAATATACCACTCCACCCTCCCTACTACAAACCAGATCCCAAAGAAACTTCCCCTCAGAGCAATTCTCAGGAACCCTAAAGTATTGCAGCTGTTCCTCATTAAAAACCCTACTCCTGCATATCGCAGTAGAATACTTTAATACCACATCCCTCAAAGTTCTAAACCAAATAGCCCCACCAAAAACAATTAGGGTAAGCAGCAACCCTGCCCCATAGCTACAGAAAGCTACTAAGATTCTAATCAAAAATAGGGACAAAGCCTGCCAAATCTTATGACAACACAAAACACCTGAAACTAGGCAAAAATATTCAGAACTTAGGAACAAAACAAAAAAGAAGATCAAGTCAGACAAACAAAACCACTATATTTCCCTACAAAAGAAATACAGCAACAACCCACAATAATTCTGGCCCACAGTGAACAACATCCTCCAACCTGGAAAAGTTACCACACCACCACCAAGCATTGAAGGCCCTGATAATAACATATTCTCAAACTTCAACAACTATTTCACCTCCTCAATCCTGAAATTAGTGAATGACATGTCACTCACTAACCAACCACCACCCCTAAAATACCAAACTAACCCCTCCCCTTCTCACTCAAACCAGTACCAACATCAATGATTCAAAAATGTCTAGCAAAGCTTAAACCAACCACCCTCGCCACCAACCAACTACCAGCCAAATATCTCCAAACTGCATCCAAGGCCATTGCCTACCCCATCTCCCTACTTATCAATAGGTCCATTTCCACGGGCACCATACCATCCTTGTGGAAAACCTTCTATATCATTCCCCTCCACTGACCTCTCCAATTACTGACCTATTGCAATCCTATCACCCCTATCTAAAATTCTAGAAAAATGTATCCACCACCAGCTCCTCACCCACCTACTAACCAACAATCTATTATCTAGAACCTAACACGGATTCAGACCATCCCATAGCACTAACACAGCCCTTATTAGCTTTGCCAACAATATAAACTCACATAGGAATAAAGGGAAACTGGTTTCTGCCACCTTCCTTGACCTATCCAAGGCATTTGACACAGTTTCCCATAACAAACTCCTTACCTGCCTCTCCAAGCTCAACCTCAATAACCCATCCCTGCAATGGTTTAACAATTATCTAAGCTCTGTCAAGTGGGCCAACACCCTATCCCCCTTACTCCTCATCACATGCGGTGTCTCCCAAGGCTCAATCCTAGGCCCCCTTCTCTTTAATATATTTACTAACAATCTCCACCTAGCAACTACCAAAGCTGATATTGTTCAGTATGCAGATGACACAACCCAAATATGTTCAGCATCCAATATGCATCTACTACAAAAAAAGCTCAAGAATCCTTCACTGAGATAAAGAACTGGCTAAACAACCACCAACTGATACTGACCCCCCCCAAAAAACACAGTTAATGCTATTCCACCCAACTAACACTGCAATACCATCTTCACCATCCTTTCAGCCAATAACACCCTCATCACCCCAGTAGATGAAGCTAAACTACCAGGTGTCAGTATTGACCAACAACTTAAATACACTAAACACATATCCCAAACCACCTCTGAAGTCCATAAAAAAACTAGGATGTCTGTATCATAGTAAACACTTCCTCACCCCCATGACTAGGGCTACCATAGCCATAAGTCATCTCCTATCTACATTGCTCAATGCCTGTACAATTCTAATCAAAATCAATAAATCTGACCTCAACAAATTCTCCACCTGCTATAATAAAATAGCCAGGTTTGCTGCCAATACTAAATCATGTTCCCACCACTGTCAATCCCTACTTAAGCTGCACTGACTAGAATTCCCAAACCTACTGAGTTAACACCAGGGAACTACAATCAAGCAACACATCCTTGATCAAGGTTAATCCATGCAAGAATAGCTATGGAGAAGCTCTATTCTCCTATGAGGTTGCCAAAGCATGGAACACTCTCCCACCTGACCTCAGGTCACAAACTCATGCAACCATATTTAAATTCCTCCTGGAACCCCACCTCTATGCTAACCCTCTTTGCTATTGCAAAAACACCCCCTTAAATGCCTCCAGTCTACACAGCGACCAATCTCTGAAGCCCCCATTGCCTACATGATACTCCCACCTAGATACACCGTACTCATTGTAAAAATAACAATATATACCTACCTCTGAATGTTTCACGCTCATTTATTACTTCTACTGGAATCTCCTAAACATGTCAGGAGTTCTGCTCATGTTTTTTTAACTGTAAAGATTGTAAATATGGACATTTCATTTTCTTTTTTTCTTTTTTACATGTTGTGCTTGAATTATTGTACTATCACTGTAAATTCTGTGATCCTCTGACTGTAATATGTTGTTATTTCAATCTTCTGCTATGTTAAGATTTTACTGTTTTAATCACTGTTTTTTACTAAATTCCTGGAGCTTTTCTCCCCAGGACTCCACTGAAAATGAACACCTGTTGTCCAGTCGGACTTATCCTGGTAAAACAAATGATAAATAAATAAATAATAAATAAATAAAATATTACTGTTAGTATTAAAACAAAGACATTATTAAGCAAGTATAGTCTACCAAGCTCTCCAAACTTCTTTTAACTTCAATACCTTCAGGTGTAACAGGCATAAAAAGTGTATGGTGTAATATCTGTGGATGGCATGCAGTGCCAGTTTAAATGTGTACCTAACAAAAGAGGTCTACTTACAGTACATAGGTAGTGCCTGCTCTTTAACTTCTCCCCCCCCCCCATAGCTCAGGTAGGTCAGGTTGTGTTGCCATGTCAATGTGATGGTAATAATACTGTTCCTCCATGTGTGGGATGCTAGTTGAACCAGTGGCAGCCTGGATTAGACTGTTCCAGGCCACAGCCATATACTGACGGCCTTTCTAGTCTTCCTGCATGAGCCTGTAATTATAATCCTTATGAAGGAGGTTAAAATATCTTTTCCTTTGCCTCACACCACCTCTGCACTCTAACAAAAGGACTAGACTCTCCTTCTCCAGCCATGAAGAATCACAAGAAAAAATGTCAGAGAATTGACACCCAAAATAAGTCTGTCATGCCATGATGGACATCAAATGGGTATGTCATTTGATCAATGGATAGCAACCTTGGAAAATATAGATAACCTATTATTATTACTATTATTAATATTATGATTCACAGTGTCACCTTAAAGTGTGAAACATGGCAATCCTCAATGCCATTGCCTGCTATTCAGGGACCATGTGTGCCCTTTTGCCTTCAAGAACAAAGGCATCTGCACTGCTTTAATTATAATCGTATACAATGTTTATTGGGTGTGCTCTTCTTGCAGATCGAGTAACTCAGAAACAAAAAATAAGCATAATCATTGCACCCACACAGGTGAATCTGCACTAATTAAGTGCATTAAGAAGCATGGAGCCTCATCATGCTATGGAAGAAAACATTGCTACAAGAGTTTTATTCCTGCCAAGGGAGATTTTTGCAAATAATTACTTCAGCCTAATATATCTGCTTATATAAGGTAAATGTGACATCGTACAGATCCATTCATTCACATTGGGGATGTTTTTACTTGATCTTGTACTACTGCCTATAAGGGATATCAATCTGTCAGTTCTTTTAACTGCGTTGGCCAAAGTGTATTAGGGAAAGTTTTGAAATGTACAGCAATTAACAGGTTGCAGGACTGTTAAGTTGGATAGGAGACACACTCCTGAGCTCATATTCAGTGTAATATTCAATATTAATTTAGTACTGCATGCCATGCACATGTGTCATCACAAGCAGACATCCAATATTTTTGTATAATCTTCACTTTTTAATAGGGTGTGTTCCACTTGCCCACCACATCCTTTTTTCTTAGCACATAAATGAATAACATGCAAGCTAATACACCTACACACATGCACACACACATACACATGCATGTATGCACACTACATGCATTCAAACAACAGCAGGAAGTCACTGCACTCACATGAACTTGTACAATATCAGACCTCAATATACTCGGGGGGGGGGGGAGAGACAGGTAAATGATACTAAATACAACTGCCTCTTTTAGTCTTTGAGTGTGTGTGTGTGTGTGTGTGTGTGTGTGTGTGTGTGTGTGTGTGTGTGTGTGCGTGTGTATATGCAAACATGCCAGCAAGATGCTGTGCATGTTGGGAAATATCGATATTTTTATTGATAAATTATAGAAAAAAAATAAAGATAAGATCCTGTCCATTACAATGGATGGACAAGACATTACTTTTCTAGTCATCCTTGTATATATTAAGAACTGTTTTTGTTGTTTTTCAAAAATGGTGAAATGTTTATAAAATCCCTCGTAAAATAGCAATAACTCTTTTATAATTACTAAAGTACTACTAATACTATTTCTCTAGCACAGTAATATCTGTTGGAGTGAGCATTACTGAGAAATAACGGGCCTTTCAGGTGTAGAAAGACAACACCATTTCTGCATGGTCAATTATTTCCCTTTAATGCCCACTTTCTTAGGTACTACTATTACTTAAGAATTAGACAACTTTATTTATAACTTCTCCTTTTTAATCAAATAAATAAGATGGCACTCATGGTGGGATTCAAACCTGGACGTGGAAAAGAAAAACTGATCAATGTCTGGTTATATTTCTGTTTCTTTACTGTGTAGCTGATTAAGCACTCCAAGAGAACAGGGTTATTTCATAGGTGATTTGGAATTTTAAGAAGAAAAATGAAATTATTAACTCGCATATCTTAGGTATGTAACCTTTTCACACTACTCAGAATGTATATGCTTGTACCATTTTCTTTTCATGTTTTCTTCAGTAATTTCTAAATTTTAATACAGAAGAAATGCCAGTATCATCCCATTACATCCCCCCTGTAATAAGCAAGTTGAAAAGATTATGGGCCGGATTCACGATGGCTTGCACAGAGTGTACGAGTAGAGTAAGACTCCATGCAGCCATCATGTCCGACGAGCGATCCAGGAACAGCCTGTAGGGGCGTGTAAGAGAGCTCCTAAAATGTCTCCTACATGGACAGGGCTGGGATATGCAAATTACCTCACTTGCAGCCGAAAAGCATGCAAATGAGGTAAATTTGCGATCCAGGAAGCACAAATCTGTCCGAGTAGGAGCCGTGTTAGTTGCAGAAATGTACTCAGTTGACAACTGAGTACCGTTCTGCAAATAGCACAATAGAGCCTTGTCAGCTCCAAATAAGGTTTGCATATGGTTGAGGAAGCATGCCAATGGCCAAATATACGGCCATTGGAAATGTTCCCAGATGCAAAATTAAAATAAAAATACTTTTTTTTTTTCGGTGATGTCCGATGTTTAAGCGTAGCGCAGCGCCGCGTAAACGGGGTGCGCTAAAAAAAATCATAAAATAAGAAAATAAAAGCCACAAACATGGAATCTATGAAAATTGTTAAATTACAATGTAAGGGAATAGCAGGCTGAAGACAACATGGCCACCGAGTAGGGGTTGCTAAGGGGAGAAGCCCAGTCTAAGACATGTAACCAAGCATTAGTAGGCAATCCTATGTAAATGAGTGTTAGGATAGTGAATCGCACATTTACATAGCAAATGAGCACAGTCAGTGGAGTGTAGGAGTAGGATATGGGGAGTAACAGAGTAGGAGATAGGTGACATCACAAGGGGGGTATGTATGAAAGTAGTGAAGCTCATAGGAGCAGAGTGGCATGTGTCAGCTGTCAGTTAGACATCATGGAAAGAGGTGTGTTAACAGGTAGGCCAGGGAAAGCCAAGAAATGGAAGGTGTATACTGTGGATAACACCAAAGTTTCTTGCTGAGCGGGTATGCGTGCATGTGCACTCCTGTAAACCCGAGTAAGGCAGAGTGCACGCGTGAAAGCATTAGTGCGCACGTGTAAGCCGGAGTAAGCATGTTTAAGGCTGTTTAAAGACCTGTAAGCGTGTTTGCACTGGTGTGCATGCGTTTTAACCCAAATAAGCAAGTTTTAGTCTGTCCAAGCATGTGTGCACACGTGTGTGCTGTTGTGAGCGTGTTTGCGCTTGTATGCGCATCGCTCCCCCCTGAGGAAACAGAAAGGAAAAAGGAAGCACAACAAATAGTAGGAAGCTACCAGGGAATACTAGTAGAGATAGCAGGTGAAAACAATCAGAATCAGGCAATTACACAGGCAGAACACTAGCCCAGCCCAGCACTCAAAACTCTGCAAACAACAGTGCAGTTTGTTTCTCTCAAGAGACACTGCAACACTGGAGTAAGCTACTAGAAGTGAAAACTGAAAAAGCTTCACTCAGGCAAAAAATGCTAGGGGCTCCCATTGCTGTTATAAGGTGACATATGCAACATGCTGAGGGTGGTGACAATGCAAATGCTGCCGGACAACCCACAGTGAGGAGACGGAGAAGATTGTACAGACCCAGGGTCACCTACCAGGGGTTACATGAGCTGGAGATAGTGGAGCACTATAGAGTGGACAGAGACCTCCTGCAGCAAATTGTTGAGCTGTGCAGGCCACGCCTCACACACAGAACCAACAGAGGGGAACCCATCCCAGTGGAAACCAAGGTATGTGTTGGCCTAAGAATACTAGCAACAGGTACCTTCCAGAGACCAACTGGTGATATGATGGGGATATCACAGGCATCAGCATCCAGGGTACTGCACCAGTTCCTGGATGCCATGTCAGCACATGTCGGTGATCATGTATATTTCCCCAATTCCCGTGAGGTATTGGCCAGCAATATGCGTCTCTTCCAGTAAATAGCAGAATACCTTGAGGTAGTGGGTGCAATAGACTGCATGCATATATGCATCAAAGCACCAGCCGGTGAGCGGGGTAGGGCCTACATCAACTGCAAGGGCTTCCCCTCCATCAACTGCCAGGTTGTGTGTGATGCCCAGGGCATAATAATGAATGTCTGTGCTGGCTGCCCTGGAAGCTACCATGATTCCCATATTTGGCATCTGATGCAGCTGTACCAGACATTTGCCAGTGGGGACATCCCACATGGTCACTTAGTGGGGGATGCTGGCTATGCACTGGAGCCATGGCTGATGACACCCATCAGAAATGCACACACACCTGAACAGGAACACCATAATGAGGCACATGCACAAACACGAAATGTAATTGAGCATGTGTTTGGGTTGCTCAAGTCATGGTTCCAGTGCCTGGACACATCTGGTGGAGCCTTGCAATACTCACCAACTACATGTACCCAAATTGTCATGGTATGTGCTATGCTACATAATATGATTCTGTGAAAACAGCTGCAGCAGGACCAGCATAGGCCTGGGCCAAACAGCCCCCCACCATTGCCAAGGCCATCACAGGCAGAGTGTGACTCAGAGGAGGAACAACCTGAGCCTGCCTCAGTAGACAGAAGGAGGCATGCCCAGTATGCCTTGGCCTTGGCAAAGAGGCAACACATAGCACATACACTGGTTCAGTAGGAACCCTGGAAATGATACCTCTCTCTGACTCCCACATATAGTGAAAGGGATGCCTAAGTTGACACAACCTGCTTTTAAACATGTGCAGGGAGTGTAGTATGTGCATCTGACATAGGCAGCCCTGCAGCACCACTTGAGGCATGATTGCCATGTGTTAAGCAATGTAAGGTAGTGCTAAACAGCATTTACCACCATGTAGTATATGCAAACTTGATGACCTTGAGTATCATCCTACCCTCACCAAACATGATGCCACAATATGAAGACAAGATGATCAATTACAACAATTGGCTTAAGTACTAGTGTCAGTGAAAGGGGATCCAATGCCTGTCAGCCTGGGATGACATGCTCGACAAGACATGATGCTTCATTAGGGATGGCTTTCACCTGTCACCTGTGGCCTTTTGGATATTGCCAAAGGCTCTTGTCACCCCCATAGTGCCTTTTTTAGGTAAGGCTCAAAAGACAAACCCACCTCCATAGGTATCACAAGGGATAAGAAACTAGAAGTAATGTTACTCAATGCCAGAAGTCTAAACTGCAAGATGCATGCACTCCAAACTCTCCTCAGCATGGAGAATGTTGATATATGTGCAGTAACAGAAACCTGGTTCAAGGCTCCCAAGAGCACCCTAGCACTAACAGGTTACACCACATACCATGCTTTACAGCCACAAAACATGGAACAAACTAGAAAAGGAGGGTGAGTATCAATATTTGTCAAAGATATCCACACCCCCAGGTTGGTGGCACAGCATGAAACATCAGAGACTATCCATGTGCAACTAACAGTGGGTAAAACCGCCTTCCAGTTCATAGCCTTCTACAGACCACCCTCCTAAACCCAGGAACCACACTTGGCTGACTGGAGAACACATGAAAATATGAAGGTCTCCCCAAACACCATTATATTGGGCGACCTCAACTACCCAAACATAGACTGGGAGCATTACCCTAGCTGCAACACCCTAGCCCAAAGGTTCCTAGAATTTATAAACTCAAACGCTATGGAACAACTTGCTACCATTCCCACAAGAGGGGAAAACATACTGGACCTGATCATCGCCAACATGGGGACTCTATGCCCAAGACCAGAAGTGTATCCCTCACTGGTAAGATCAGACCATAGAGTAATCTCACTGGATATTCACATCCTGACCCCAGCCCATGGTCAGAAAACCACAGTGAAAAATTTTCACTAAAGCAAATGTCACACTCCTCAAAACCGAGGTGGAATCCTTCACAGCCCCTGTGCCTGTGGAAAATATGGCCCAGACCTCAGAATCCTTTATAAACGCATTCTATGAACACTTTCAGGAATGCATGGATCATGCAATCCCAAATAAAACCAAGATCCAATCCTCCAAAGGCAGGCAACCTGTCTGGTGGACCCCAGCCATAAAAAAAACATACAATACAAGGAGGAAGCTACTATATGATAGAGCAAAATCCCAAAAAGGGAAGGCATCTCTGATCAGTATTATTGAAAAACTACGGCCACACATAAAATCGTCTAAAGCCATCTTTGAGATAAAAATTGTACAGGACACTAAGGATAATCACAAGGCTTTCTTTAGTTATGGTAGGAACCTGGGTGGGAATTCCCAGATATGCCCAGAATTAGTCCAAAATGACAAACAATACACCAAACCCACAGACATTGCCAACATCCGAGCTGACAGGTTCAGTGCAAACTTCTCACCCCCCCCACCAAAAGGGCAAATATCTGTCCCAGCAGAGTGCTGGCCCCCTGATATCTCAGATGCTCAGGTAACAGCCAGCCTCTCCAAAGCAAAACACACAGCATCAATGGGACCAGACAGTGTCCTGGGCTGTGTCCAACATGAACCCTAAGAAGAATTGAACACAAACATAAAACTACTGTTCAATCTCAGCCTTACCACAGGATATGTACCCAAAGAGCAGTGTACAGCTGGTCCCTCTCCACAAAGGTGGTGCCTCAATGGATACTGCAAACTATTGCCCCAGAAGCCTGACTAGCTTGGTCTGCAAAGCTATGGAAAGGATCATCATGGACCTCAGAAATAAAAATATTGGGGACCTACAGACACTGGATCCTACCCAGTTTGGCTTTGTTAAGGGCAGATCCTACGTCTTAAACCTGGTTGAGTCATTTGAAACAGTCACTAAGGCCATTGACGAGGAGAAGGTGGTCCACGCAGCCTAACTGGACCTCGCAAAAGCCTTCCATATGATACCCCACTTGGTCATTATAGATAAGCTCACCAGCTTCAATATAAACCCCTATGTCACTAGATGGGTTGCAAACTGGAAAAAGGACAGAACCCACATGGTCAGAAATGCTGGAGCCATGTCAGACCCCAAACTAGCTACAAGTGGCATCCCACAAGGCTCAGTCCTGGGACCTCCCTTGTTTGGTATATATTTCTCGGAGGTACAGGCCAACACAGAAGGACTGTGGCTGAACAAGTTTGCAAATGACTGCAAACTGGGCACCATAATGAACCCTCCAGCTGACACAAGCATCCTACAAAAGGACCTCATAGAAACAGACAACTGGTGCCAGAGCCATGTCCTCAAGCTAAACACAAAAAGTGTATAGTCATAGGTTCATAGGTTCATACTAGGCTATATGCCCTAGGGCATTTATAAGCCTAGCCAGACCATGTTTGGCTTTCGCCACCCATTTTAAATTAATTTTGCTATGCCCTTTTTCGAGGTTAGTATACTGTGCCTTTGTCTAACAGTGACACAGAAGTGATACCCAGGGTAAACCTACAATCTCCCATCCACTCATCAAGATTCCTCTTGAAGAGAGTCAATGAGGGACTCTGCCTAACCTGGACTGGGATTTTATTCCAGAGTGAAGGGAACCTCTGGGTTATGAATCTGTCCCTCCAGCATGTCCTATTTATTTCAGTGCTGAGGTTCAAGTCTCTCGAGTGCATAGCTCGATGGGATTTGGATTTCTGAGGTGCAGCATGTCCATTAATTCCAGGTTGGACATGGCTTTATACGTCAGGCACAGATCGCCTCTGAGCAGGCGGTATGCCACTGAGTAGAGCTGGAGTTTCTTTAACTGGGCAGCATATGGCATCTGTTTGAGCCCTTTGATCCTCTTGGTGAGGTACTTTTGGGGTCTTTCCAGTTGCTGCAGGTGTCTGGTAAGGTACATCCCAAAAGGGGCATTGTACTCAATCATGGGCCTGATGAGGGATGAGTAAAGAGGCACAATGACCTCCCCTGATCTAGATGTGAATCCCTTCATGATTAGGTGGGCTATATAAAATGTTTTTCTAACCACTTTGGCCACGTGGTTGTCAAATGAGAGATTGCTATCAACTTGGGTCCCCAGGTCCCTAATTACTTCTTCTGTACTTAATGGATTACCACCTATGTGGTAATTTGTGGGCACTTTGTTTTTGCAAAAGGGGATGACTATACACTTTTTGGCGTTTAGCTTGAGGCCATGGCTCTGGCACCAGTTGTCTGTTTCTATGAGGCCCTTTTGGAGGATGCTTGTGTCGGCTGGAGAGTCGATTATGGTGCCCAGTTTGCAGTCATCTGCGAACTTGGTTAGCCACAGTCTTTCCATGTTGGCCTGTACCTCCGAGAAATATATATACTGATCAAGAGATGTCCCAGGACTGAGCCATGTGGGACGCCACTTGTAACTGGTTTGGAGTCTGACATGGCTCCAGCAATTCTAACCATGTGGGTTCTGTCCTTGAGCCAGTTTGCAACCCATCTAGTGACATAGGGGTTTATATTTAAGCTGGTGAGCTTATCTATAATGCCCGAGTGGGGTATTGTATCGAAGGCTTTTGCGAGGTCCAGGTAGGCTGTGTGGACCACCTTCCCCTCGTCAATGGCCTTGGTGACTGTTTCAAAGAAATCAACCAGGTTTAAGAAGCAGGATCTGCCCTTAACAAAGCCGAACTGGGTAGGATCCAGTGTCTGTAGATCCCCAATATCTTTATTTATGAGGTCCATGATGATCCTTTCCATAGCTTTGCAGACCAAGCTAGTCAGGCTTATGGGGCGATAGTTTCCAGGATCCGTTGAGGCACCACCTTATTGGAGAGGGACCACTGTTGCTGTACACCACTCTTTGGGTACATATCCTGTAGTAAGGCTGAGATTTAACAGTAGTTTTATGTTTGGGTTTAGATCTTCTTGGAGTTCATGTAGGACGCAGCCCAGGACACCGTCTGGTCCCATTGATGCTGTGTTTTTTGCTTTAGAGAGGGAGGCTCTTACCTGAGCATCTGAGATGTCAGTGGGGCAGCACTCTGCTGGGATAGATATTTGCCCTTTTGGTGGGGAGAGGAGAGAGAAGTTTGCGCTGAACCTGTCAGCTAGGATGTTGGCAATGTCTGTGGGTTCGGTGTATTTTTTGTCATTTTGGACTAATTCTTAGCATATCTGAGAATTCCCACCCAGGTTCCTAACATAACTAAAGAAAGCCTTGTGATTAACCTTAATGTCCTGTGCAATTTTTCTCTCGAAGCTGGCCTTAGACGATTTTATGAGTGCCCGTAGTTTTTTTGCTAATACTGATCAGAGATGCCTTCCCTTTTTAGTATTTTGCTCTATCATGTAGTAGCTTCCTCCTTCTATTGTATAGTTTGCTTATGGCTGGGGTCCACCAGACAGGACGTCTGCCTTTGGAGGATTGGGTCTTGGTTTTATTTGGGATTGCATGATCCATGCATTCCTGAAGGTGTTCATAGAATGTGTTTATAAAGGATTCTGCGGTCTGGGCTGTATTTTCCACAGGTCCGGGGGCTTTGAAGGATTCCACCTTGGTTTTGAGGAGTGTGAAATTTGCTTTAGAGAAGTTTTTCACTGTGGTTTTCTGGGCAGGGGGTGGGGTTGGGATGTGAATATCCAGTGAGATTAGTTTATGGTCTGATCTTACCAGTGATGGATACATTTCTGGTCTGGAGCATAGAGTCCCCATGTTGGTGATGAACAGGTCTAGTATGTTTTCCCCTCTTGTGGGAGTGGTAACAAGTTGTTCCATAGCATTTGAGTTTATAAATTCTAGGAACCTTTGGGCTAGGGTGTTGGAGCTAGAGTAATGCTCCCAGTCTATGTTTGGGTAGTTGAAGTCACCCAATATAATGGTGTTTGGAGAGACCTTCATATTTTCCAGTGTTCTCAGGAAGGCTGAGTGGTGTTCCTGGGTTTGGGAGGGTGGTCTGTAGCAGGCTATAAACTGGAAGGCAATTTTACCCACTGTTAGTTGCACATGGATAGTCTCTGATGCTTTGTGCTGTGCGACCAACCTGGAGATGTGGGTATCTTTGATGAATATTGATACTCCCCCTCCTTTTGTGGTTCGGTCCAAGTTTTGGGGCCGAAAAGCATGGTATGAGGTATAACCTGGTAGTGCTGGGGTGCTCTTGGGAGCCTTGAACCAGGTTTCTGTTACTGCACAGATATCGATGTTCTCCATGCTAAGAAAAGTTTCGAGTGCGTGCATCTTGAGGTTTAGACTTCTGGCGTTGAGTAGCATTACTCTTAGTTTCTTATCTCTTGTGATACCTATGGAGGTGGGTCTGTCTTTTGAGCCTTGTCTAAAAAGGCACTATGGGGGTAGCAAGAGCCTTTGCCAATATCCAAAAGCCCAGGGGTGACAGCTGCAAGCCATCCCTAGCGAAGCATCGTGGCTTGTCGATCATGTCATCCCAGGCTGACAGGCATTGGATCCCCTTTGAATGACACCAATACTTAAGCCAATTGTTGAAATTGATCATCTTGTCTTCATATTGTGGCATCATTCTTGGTGAGGGTAAGGTGCTACTCAAGGTCAGGGTCATACCGGCCTGGGCTACATGCTCAGAGAGCTCCTCTATGTCTCTTTTCATGTAGTCCAGGGAGGTACGTCTCAGGTCATTCACACCAGCATGGACAATGAGTGAGTCATATTTGTACTTGCTTTGGAGTGACCTGATTGCTTGTGTTATGTGGCAGATCCTAGTGCCCAACAGGCAGCTCACCGTGACCTCCTTGTTCAGCCTGGTGAGTGGGACGTCAATGTGCCTGATGATAGAGTCACCTATTACAAGTGTATCAGGTGTGTTGTTTAGCCTTAAGGGCTGTGACTGTTCGGCACACTGGCTTTGTGAGCTATGTGTTGCACGTGTTTTGTTTTGGGGTAGCGGTTGCTTGGGTGTCTGCTTTGGAGGTCTCTGCTGCTTAGGCAGATTTTTATTTAGAGCCTCCGAGTATGTTTTTGTGTGTTTATGTGTTTGGTTTGCTGTCGTGGTAGGTCTATGTGAGACTGGAATTGTAGTGAGTGTGGTTTCCTTCTCCTCCTGACTGGTTACACCAGTACTGAGTTGAGAGAGCTTAGCCTCCAGTTTAGCTATATGGTTGCACCTCTCACATGTGTTGGAATTTGTTGGGAGGAGGAGAGGGTTGTCTGTGTACATGAGGCAGTTGTAACATTGCCTCAAGATTCCGAGATTCACCAGCTGGACCGGAGAGGAGATTGACAACTGACCTTTGGACATGCTAGAATAGTATTGGGAATTCCTTTATGATTGAAAAAAAGGGCCAGTGGGGAACAAAGTACTCAAGGGGAGTTTGTGAGGGTGTAGTGCTTTTAATTTTTAGTGCTTACATAATTGCTTTAGTGAGCAAGTGCTAGGTAGCTTAAATGCAATGTGTTACAGGTAACTTAAATGCAAAAATGACAAACAGTAACTTTCTTTCAAGTGAAACAAGGAAATAAGTACAGTAAGCAATGAAGATATCACTAGGGATCCACAGAAGCACTGAAAAGCCGCGTTTTAGGTGGAATTAGCATTTCAGGGAAATAACAAGCAAACAAACAACAAGCATACAAACAAAGCTAGATTCAGCAGGCCTGGATCTAGTCTATGCTACATCAAACAAAGTGTACCAATTTTAGTAAGAAGCAGTTCAAATATGCAGGCACTATAAGCCTTTAACCAGAAATTCCCAGCTCAGAAGGGCAGAGTCCAGCCTCTCCTCCCGGAAGAGGGCAGACCATGAACCCTCTTAATGTAAAATAACTGGCCTGAAGCCCAAGTGCTTAAAGCAGAATTAATACACTTTTAGAATAGCAGACACTGAGCCCTCAATCAGCAGTTCCCAACTTAGAAGGATGTAAGCTACCTGTTCTGCCGCTACAGTGCAGACCACAAACCCCCTTTGGCAAAAACTAAGTGCCCACAAATTACCACATAGGTGGTAACCCATTAAGTATGGAAGAAGTGATAAGGGACCTGGGGACCCAAGTTGATAGCAATCTCTCATTTGACAACCACGTGGCCAAAGTGTTTAGAAAAAACATTTCATATAGCCCACCTAATCATGAAGGTATTCACATCTAGATCAGGGGAGGTCATCGTGCCTCTTTACTCATCCCTCATCAGGCCCATAATTGAGTACAATGCCCCTTGTGGGATGTACCTTATCAGACACCTGCAGCAGCTGGAAAGACCACAAAAGTACCTCACCAGGAGGATCAAAGGGCTCAAACACATGCCATTTGCTGCCCGGTTAAAGAAACTTCAGCTCCACTCAGTGGCATACCGCCTGCCCAGAGGTGATCTGTGCCTGATGTATAAAGCCATGTCCAACCTGGAATCAATGGACATGCTGCACCTTGGAAAATCAGAATCCCATCAAGCTACGTGCTCAAGAGACCTGAACCTCAGGACTGAAATAAATAGGACATGCTGGAGTGACAGATTCATAACCCAGAGGCTCCCTCCACTCTTGAGTAAACTCCCACTCCAGGTTAGCCAGAGTCCCTCATTGACTCTCTTCAAGAGGAATCTTGATGAGTGGATGTGAGATTGTAGGTTTACCCTGGGTATCACTTCTATGTCACTGTTAGACAGAGGCACAGTATACTAACCTTGAAAAATGTCATGGCAAACTCCACTTAAAATGTGTGTTGAAAGCCAAACACACTCTGGCTAGGATTATAAATGCCCTAGGGCAGATAGCCTAGTATGAACCTATGAACAGAATCACACACACCAACTAGTACAACTGTGGTCAATGTGGAGTAATGTTTGGCAATGTCCACCCAAGTTGGTGAATACACAGCAATGTTGGACAAGCCTGGTTTAAGTAGGCCATAGCTGAACAAAATGCTCATAGTTGCCTAACTGGCCCTTAATCAGTCTGGTCTGCTCAGTATGAACATTTAAAGCAGTGATGGGACTCAAACCCATGATACTGTGCACCATAGTGAGAGTACTGAACCAGTACACCATGACAGTATTGCGGTGTTCAGCCAGTGTGAAAGAATGTTGACAAGTCTTTGCAAACTATTCCATGGAAACCCTGCAGGCACAGCACAATCCCTGCTGAGTTATGACACAAAGGAATCTGGCAGTAAGAACACAACATGACTTCCAACACACACAGTATAAATGTCAATATTGGTCATGTTCACACACAGCCACAAATGTAGTGGACTTCAGATCACAACATATGGAAAGGTCACACTGGGCATGCTCACACACTTGGATAAATGAGACATATGTCAGGCAACAAACCATGGAAAGCCTGAACTGGGCATGCTCACACACTTAGGCCATATCTGAGTATAGCAGTCGACCACACATATCTGGCAGTTGTATGTGTTAAGCCAGGAACCTCCCACGATCCAGCAATCTGCCCTGTGCACACAGTTAAATGACAACAGACACATATATTAATATACTGGAACCCTGTCATGATCAAACATGTTACGCAGATACACAAGTTGTTCATAGAAACTGGGAAAGCTATGGCAGTAAAGACCTGCAAACAGTATCAGCAACAAATATTGTGCATCCCCAACATAAACATAGGTGCAGAGGTCGATACTAGTCTGTCTGCCCTAGGGAATTCATAAGCCTAGGCAGAGTGTATGTGGCGTCCGCCTCCCCAGTAGAGTAGCCTACTGTGCCTCTGTAAAGTAGGTCACAGAAGGCACCCTTTAAGGCTAGTTTGCTGTGCCTCTGTCAAGCAGGGACACAGTGGAGATCCCAGGGGTGAATTTGCAATTTCCCATCCATGCGGCTGGATTTCGCTGGAAGAGGGTTGGCGAGGGGCTATGTCTAACTTTAATTGGGATTCAATTCCAGAGTGAGGGGAGCCTCTGGGTAATGAATCTGTCCCTGCAGCATGTCCTATTTAGTTTTGTGCTGAGATTTAAGTCCCTGGAGTGTGTAGCTCTAAGGGTCTTGGATGTTATGAGGTGGAGCATGTCCATTAATTCTGGGTTTGACATGGCTGTGTACGTCAGGCATAGATTACCTCTGACTAGGCGTTAAGCAACTGAGTAGAGCTGGAGATCCTTTAGTTGAGCTGCATAGGACATCTGTGTGTAGCCCATGATCCTCTTGGGAAGGTACTGTTGTGGACACTGTAGTTGCTGCAGGTGTTGGGTAAGGTACACCCCAAAAGGAGCATTGTAGTCAAATATGGGCCTGATGAGTGACTAGTAGAGGGCCACAATGACCTCCCATGATCTACATGCAAACCCCCATGTGATAAGGAGGGCTGTATAAAGGTCTTTGCAATGACTCTGTCAATGTGATTAGCAAAGGAGAGGTTACGATCTATGCTGGTCCCCAAATCTGTAAATACATCTTCTGTACTTAATGGATTACCACTTATGTGGTGATTTGTGTGCACCTTGTTTTCCCCAAAGGGGATGACTATGCATGTCTTAGCATTTAACACGAGGCCATGGCTCTGGCAACAAGCATCCATCTCTGTGAGACCCTTATGGAGGAAGCATGTATCAGCTGCAATGTTGCTTATGGCCCCCAGTTAGCAGTCATCTGTGACATTTGTTAGACATAATCCCCCCGTGTTAGTCTGAACCTCAGAGAAGTACATACCGAACAGGACAGGTCCCACAACTGAGCCCAGTGAGACACCAGTTGTAACTGGTCTGGAATTGGACATGACACCTGCAATTCTGACCATGTGGGTTCCATCCCTGAGGCAGATAGCAACACATCTAGTGATATAGAGGCTGATATTTAAGCTGGTAAGCATATGTATGATGCCTGAGTGGGGTATTGTGTTGCAGGCTTCTGCAAGGTACAGGTAGACTGTGTGAACTACCTTGCCCTCATCCATGGTTTCAGTAACCATTTCAAAGATATGAACTATGTGTAAGAAGCAAGATCTGCCCTTAACAAAGCCGAATTGTGTATAATCCACTGTCTGGAGGCTCACAATGTTTTTCATTATGACTTCCATGATAATACGCTCCATAGCTTTTTCTACCACACCAGTCAGGCTTATGGGGTGATAGTTCCTGTGGTCTGTTGTGGCACCACCTTTGTGGAGTGGGAGCACTGTATTTGTATACCATTCTCAGGGTACATATCCTGTAGTAAGGCTAAGTTGGAACAGTGACTTAATGTGAGTGTTCAGTTCTACTCAGAGCTCGTGTAGGACACAGCCTGGGACACCGTCCGGTCCAATACATATGCTGTGTTATTTGCTGTAGAGAGGGCACCTTTCACCTGTGCATCTGTGATGTCAGGGAGGTTACATTCATTTGGGATGGGCATCTGTACCCTTGGGGGGTAGGGGGGAGCGTTTGTGCAGACTCTGTCTGCCAGGGTGTAGGCTATGTCCGTAGGTTTGGCATATTTTGTGCTGTTATGCAACAACTCAGAGCATATCTGGGTTGTTTCCACACATATTCCTTACATAACTAAAGAAGGCCTTGTGATTATCTGTAGTGTCTGGTCAATTTCACTGTCAAAACATGCAAGTGATGATTATATGAAGGATTGAAGTGTCTTGCCAATACTGTTCAGAGATGTCCTCCCTCTGTGGGATATTGCTCTGTTATGTAGTAGCTTCCTCCTTCTGTTGTACAACTTATATATGGCTGGGGTCAACCAGACAGGTCTCCTGTTTTGGAGGAGTCATGGTTTTATTTGGGATAGCATGATCAATGCATACCTGCAGGTGCTCATACAATGCGTTTGTAAAGGATTCTGCAGATTGGGCTGTATTATCCTCCAGCACGGGGCCTTTGAAGTATTCCACCCCAGTCTTCATAAGTGCAAAGTCTGCTTTTGAGAAATTCTTTACAGTGATTTCCTTGGCTGGGGGTGGGGATGGGATATGGATGTCCAGGGAAAGTTGTTTATGGTCTGATCTTAACAATGAGGGTTCTACCTCTGGTGCGGAACATGGAGTCCCCATGTTGGTGATGATCAGGTCCAATATGTATTCCCCCTTGTGGGTGTGGTGACTGGTTGTGCCATAGCACATGGATCCACAAATTGTAGTGGCTGTAGGGTGATGTTGTTGAGGGCCTGAGTAGCATCCCCAGTCAATATTTGTGTACCTGAAGTCAACCACTATAATGGTGTGTGTGAAGACCTTCATATCCTACACTGTTCCCAGGAAAGCCGAGTGTGGTTCCTGGGTATGGGGGGGTGATCTGAACTACACACCAAACCAAAAGGCAGTTTTGCACAATGGTAGTTGTATATGTATGGCCTGCATGCTTAGTGCAGTGGTACCAACCCAAAGGTGTGTGTATCTGTGATGTATATGGATACACCCCCTACTTGTGTTGTGTGTTACAAGTCCTGTGGTCACGAAGCATGGTATAGAACATAACCTGGCAGTGCCAGTGTGCATATGTGACCCTGAACTAGGCATCTGTTAATGCACAGATATTGTTATCCCCCATACTGAGGGATAGTAAAAGATGTACATTCCTCTTTGGAAAGACTGATGATGTCAGCACCCTATAAATACAGCAGGAGAAGCAAAAGCATCCAGTGATGTGAATAGCGCGCTGCGCTAATGCGTCTCTCTCAAGTATCATAACATAGTTAGGTAGAGGTTTAAATCCTGCAAGCGCTGTGTGGGGTGGCAGGGGGGTGTGTATGTATGCAATTCTCTGTGAAAGGAATGGCCTTTTGAAGACTGGGATAACACACTAAAAGATGTACATTCCTCTTTGGAAAGACTGATGATGTCAGCACCCTATAAATACATCAGGAGAAGGGACATCATCCAGTAATGCGAATAGCGTGCTGAATTAATGTGTCTCTCTCTCAAGTATCATAACATAGTTAGGTGGGGGTTTGAATCCTGCAAACGCTGTGTGGGGTGGCGGGGGGGTGTATGTATGCAATTCTCTGTGAAAGGAATGGCCTTTTTGAAGACTGGGATAACACACTAAAAGATGTACATTCCTCTTTGGAAAGACTGATGATGTCAGCACCCTATAAATACAGCAGGAAAAAGGAAATCATCCAGTAATGCAAATAACGCGCTGCGCTAATGTGTCTCTCTCAAATATCATAATCATAGTTAGGTAGGGGTTTGAATCCTGCAAACGCTGTGTGTGTGTGGAGTAGTAGGAGGATGTGTATGTATGCAATTCTCTGTGAAAAGAATGGCCATTTTGAAGACTGGGATAACACACTAAAAGATGTACATTCCTCTTTGGAAAGACTGATGATGTCAACACCCTATAAATATAGCAGGAGAAGGAAAATCATCCACTAATACAAATAGCGTGCTATGCTAATGTGTTTCTCTCAAGTAGCATAACATAGTTAGGTAGGAGTTTGAATCCTACAAATGACATGTGTGTGTTTATCCCACAGTTTGTCAATGTGTTGTGTGTTTTGCTTTTATTATTGTATGACATATTATTATAACAGTAATTTCAATGCACACATCAGGTATGTGTGTGCCACATACAGATATGTACCTGTGACCTTTAATAGTTCCTATGTGTGAAGCCTGCCTCATATGATTACAGTTGTTACCTTTGCCAGCATGTGCCACAGCTTACCAGACCTTAGGCCATACATGTATGTTGGTGACAATGCAGGCTACTGCAATGATCTGTGTCCTAGGCCAACTATGTGACACACACCCATGAAAGCTTTGATAGATTAATGTGGATGAGGGTTCATGCCTGGAGTATATGTCAGACATGTTAAAACACAGCAAAGTCTGTGAGTGATGGACATCCAGTGTAGGTGTATGGCAACTGTTGCCGATATGCATACAGACACCTTCTTGCTTAGGTGATACACAGAGGGACTGCAGAATACCTTTGGAAATGTGAATATCACAGGATAGACAAGATAACACTTGTCCACATGTACACACCATTACCCGTTCTACATGATGGGTGCTACCACCTACATGGTACTGTTGGAATACTATGTTAACTACATGCCGATGACAAAGCTACAGTTGCATTACAGCAATACAGCATGGCTTGGACAACAGGTATCTGTCTGTATGATACCCTTGTGGTAGTTAGGTGTGTCATGTGTAGAATGCATTGTAGGCCACTGTATGCATTTGCAGTCGTGGATGGACATATCCATAGTGTGTTGACATGTACGTGAGACTGCTATATGCCAAAGAGTATTGTTCCCAGGGATGTGTGGGGCTCAGTAAGAATGGCTACTGGTATAGTGTAGTACTGCAGGGATATCACTGACACCAGGTTCCTACATCTGTGTATCATTTGAGGGGACACCATGTAATGACCACGGAATGTCAGGCTATGTAGGCTGTGTATAGTACCAGAATGCAGACCATTGACATTTGGAAACTGTATCACCCACAGCATACTGTCAAATCATGTCATGTTCCATGCTAACCATGTTCACAAATGTACACCTGCAACTCTGTGCTGCAAACATCACGCATGTACTGTCCACACCCCAACACATGCAGGCACAGGTACACACAACAGCCATGTGGCACATGTGCAGACAGTACACTTTGGGAATTAACACTGGTGTATACAAAAATACAATGACAATCATAGTTAATGTATCATGCATGCTCGAATATACCCACAATGATATCATTACACTGTACTGTTAACAACATGATATTATTACTACAGTGCTATGTAGTCACCCTGTGCATCAGCACAATGCTATCCTGTTCCTGCATCAATGTTACAGATGGCAGGAGGTGGCACAGTTTCATCATATGCACAGGGTGTGTACTTGGTTTGCCAGGGTCTGCCATTGACACATCCAATCGACATGTATGTGTGTGTGTGTTAGTGAGGGACAACAGTACAACATGGGGCAATGTTGATGCGATGTGTGTGTGTGTATGTGTTAGCCCTAGGTGATAGCATTATGTGTGTGTGTATGCATGCACACAGTTCCACCACGTGGCTGTCATATACGGGTGTTTGTGGACAGCCACAGACTGTACCTGCCAGGTCATACAGATCACTGTCTCTGGCCACGGACACAGTACCTGTGCCTGGCAGGGGTGCTACGGACAGTATCATGTACTAAGCCAGACTGGGTACTGTCATCAGAAGCAGTGGGTTGTTGACTGGACACATGTCCCTGCTGGGACTGTCCAGAGCCACATCCACGTGGTCTTCTAGGACGGTCTAATGACAGCACAGACCCAACATTGCTGGGGCTGGTACTGGCACTATGGGAGCGGCTGCAGGTTTGTTGTCATCCGCGACGACTGCCAGCTGATGATGTTGCTGGCATACGTCCACGTCTACGCCTCAACCATCCTGCACTGTCCTGGCTCCTGGACATGTAGTTGTGGAGGAGATCTAATGTGTCCCCTCAACGTCTATCAATGACCAGGCTGATATTATGGATGGCAGCCACAACATCACGCATAGTGTCATTCATAGCGGTGCGATGTGCTCTAAGCTCCCTCAGACCCTGTCTGGTGTACCGTTCCATATGTGCCTGTGCCTGCATTACAGCCCGGAACATAGCTGAGGTTGAAAGACCTCTGTGGGCACGTCTGACAGGGGCAGTATGACCATGGATGCTCCCACGAGAACCCTTGGACATCTGCCTGTGTGGTACCATGTCAGGAATCTGGCCATGGCTGCTGTGAGGGGATGTATGTGCCAATGATACCACACTACCCTGGTCAATGCCCACTGCATGCTGTCTCTCAGCTAAGGACATTGGTGAAAATGGATGTATCGGCAGGATGACTGTGTGCATTGATGGGGTTGACTGCTGTCTAGTGTTGATTGGCTGACCAACGACATACCCTGTCACACCTCCCTGTGCCATTACACATGTATCATCATTATCACTATCCCCAGCAGTGGCTTCAGGTTCCCTGCTGCACTCCACCAGAGCAACATCAGAACCTGTGAGAGGAAGATAGGAAACACAGTTTACAAATGTGTACACGATGTTAGCACACATGCACACATGCACACATGCGCACATGCGCACATGCACTCATGCACACATGCACACATGCACACATGCACACATGCACACATGCGCACATGCGCGCATGCACACATGCACGGATGCACACATTCTGCACCAGGCTCTGGTGGATCTCCTGATCCTCTGCTGCTGTATTAGGTGGGTTACGCTGATGCACCATCACCCTGGAAGGAAAAGAAAAATATGTGAGCAAGTCATGTGGCACACTTAATATTCTAATGTACTGATATCACTTAACTGCCATATATAGCATCTGTCTGTCTATCAGGGGATACACATGTTCAATACCACATATCAGTGCTCAGCCCACAACTGTCTGATAGTGCCTGCCACACTCCATACAACAAACTAGTATACACCAGCACTCGGCACACTGTTTGGGATACAGTGCACAACCTCACACTGGGGGTATGTATCAAGCTAATGGATGAAGAATATTGTCATCCCATGCAATGAATGCAATGCACATTTTCAGGTTCAATGGTAATCCACCCTAGTCTTTGATGCCATACCCCTACCTGACATAAGTGCACAGTTGTTAATATAGCCAGCATACTGCTGTCACAGAGTATACATGCTGCCAGGTACACACACATACCCTGTAACACACATGTGATTGCGGCCATGGTACAGGCATCATTACACACACATTACAAATACATACAACACACAAATGTATGACGGCACAGATGAGCATTAACTGTGTACCTTATAGTACTGTGTGCCCCTACTTACAGATACATATGCATGAGGTATGTAATCTGTGCAGACTACAGGAAACACACCAGACAGTGTTACCAGGGAATGTGAACATACACCATACTGTAGTGTTTAGGCCTACAACTTCAGGTAGTACAACAGTTCATATGTGAGCTGGATTCAACAGCAGTACCACTTACTGAGCATACATGTATTGTTTCTGCCTACGATGGGACACTGCAGTCGTACACAGGGAACTACAGCACAACATATGCCAATCTACTATGTTTGCATCCTGATAACTGACACATCTTTCTCTGTCCTCACACCTACGACACAAACTACCATGACAGACACAAACTCATGCTAAGCTATCACACCTTTACAGACCTTGCAGACAGTCAGTGTCACACTCATTCAACCTCACATAGCTGGTATTGCACTGAGTACATGTGTGTGTGTATTGTGTCATAGGTGGGTACTATGCTATTGACCCTGGGCCTAGGGCAGCCTAGCCATATGCTACCCTGCCCTTTGGGACACATGTAATGTGATTTTACTTGCTCCTGTGAAACGGTTACACAGAGGTGACTCACAGGGCATATTACCTATCTCCATAACATTCATCAGGGGTATGTATGACATCTACTAATAAGGAGCCTTGTTTGTTAATGCTGGGTGGTTTAGTCCAGGGTATGGCATATTTGTGTATAGAAACCTGTACCTCCAGCATGTGCTGTTTAGTGAGGTGACAAGAATTAGGGCCCTAGGTCATGTAGGCTGGAC
Organism: Protopterus annectens; assembly: GCF_019279795.1. NCBI lineage: Eukaryota > Metazoa > Chordata > Ceratodontiformes > Protopteridae > Protopterus > Protopterus annectens. The sequence continues at coordinate 214,010,656 of NC_056744.1, read as the reverse complement.
GGATTGTGAGGTGTTGCCATGGTGGTTGGCCGACTGGTATGGGTGTGACATAACTCTGTATGTCCAGCAGTGGTAACCTCTGTGTAGGAAGTATGCAAGGCACTCTAGCTGTGGTTTTGTGAGTCAGTCTGCATAGGGAATGTGTTTGAGGGCATTATCAGTCTTTGTTAGGTATGTCTGTGGCCTTTCCACTTGCTGTAGTTCTCATGGGAGGTACATACTGCATAGGACATTGTGAGGTGTAGAGGGGCACACTGACTTACATTTCCCTAGCTGACACACCTTTTGTGATGACACGTACCATGTACAGGGATTACAAGACTAGTGGGCCACTGTGGATATCAAAGGGGAGGCTATTTTACACCTGTATCCCATGCTCCCTTCTGACACCTCCAGTGGTAGGCAGGCAACCACCTATGTGGTAGTTAGTGGGTAACATGTTTTGGAATGGGGTATGGTACTGCAGTATCAACACTGGTGTTCAGTCCATGCCTTGGTCACCAGGCACCTGTTGCAGTACATCTGCCCCCATGTCTCCCTCTCTCACTCTCTTTATATATATAGATATATATATATATATATATATATATATATAAATATACACATATAAATATATATATATATCAATATATACATATCTATCTATCTATATATATATATATATATGTAATATATATATATCTACATATATGTGTATATATATATATATATATATATATATATATATATATATATATATATATATATATATATATATATATGTATACACACCGCTCTATATAACCATCTATATATATATATATATATATATATATATATATAAATATATACATATCTATAGACATTCATATCTATCTGTATATATGTATGTATCTACATCTATATCTATATATGTATCTATTATATCTATATGTATATACATATTCTATCTATCTGTATATCTTTATCTATCTATACATACCTCTCTATCTATGTACATATACATATATATATATATATATATATATATATATATATATATATATATATATATGTAGATATATATATATATATATATATATATATATATATATATATATATATATATATATATATATATATATATATATATATATATATATATATATATATATGCACACACACACACACACACTTCTAAACATCCATTGCTGTACATATGCATGCACATGTAGGCACATAGACTGCCCACCTTTCATGGTGGGAATATCACTTCTGAAACAGTTGTGATACATACCATTCTGTAATGATATTGCACAGTGTTGTGCAGAATGCATTATGCTGTCCTCAGGCCATATAGCTGTAGCAGGCCTCACTGGCTCAGTCCCACAGAAGTTCACCACCACATGACATATACCTGCACTGCATGCTGTTTTCAATGCCACACACTACAACCTACATTGATATGTGCACATAGCAACCTTCAACTACATATGTACTCTCTCTCTCTGTCTCTCTCTCTCTCTCTCTCTCTCTCTCTCTCTCTCTCCCTCTCTCTCTCTCTCTCTCTCTCTCCAGTTGCTGCAATGATATTATTGCATGTGTGGACTGGCAGTACAGGCTGCTTTTGTAGGTATCTGCACATGTGCATGTGATGGCCTCTGCACCAATTGGTGGCCAGCATTTAGTAATTGCATGCTGCCTGCTGTGTGGTAATTGCAGTTCTCACTGTGATTTCAGGACACTGCTATAAAATGATAGGTTAGGTAGGCGTAGGCCTTTCAGTTTTGCAAGGTGGGGACCATGTTGGTTTGCTGTGGACACTGTTGTGTCAGTCAGAAGGTTGGTATAGCTCTCATATCTGAGGCTGTGTTGTAGCCACTGAAATGCATGTTGTACTGAAACCTGCTAATGCTAACACTGTTTAAATGGGAGTATGTACTTTCCTGTGGGATTTGTGGATTAACTGGCATACAACAGTAGTTCTTGCAATGTGTTGCTATGGCTTTTCTATTTTCCCTTTACATTCACTCCTTGAATGCCTGATATTTGTCTTTACTGGAATGTGTTGCTGCGGTCCTATTTTCCATTTACATTCACTCCTTGTAGTGCATGATATATTTCTTTCAGCAGTATGTTTGTATATGTTTGCTGTGGCTTGATGGTACTTCATGCAGTCTGGTGAGTCCAAGGTCTGGGGTTTGACACTTGCAAAGGTATTTTATTTTGCTGCTGAGCAGTACTGGGGCCTTGTCATACAGAATGAATAAGGCACTTTTAAAAAGTTGTAAGCGGGAAGCAGGAAGTCAGTGGGGACACCAGCTAGGGATGTGCAGGCTGGGTGTAGGGAAGGTCCATAGCTGCACATTTCTTTAACTGCAATAGCTGTACATATGTTTGACATTTGCTGTGACATTTGAAACCTTCCACCCCTGAGAGAGGGGTGAGGACACCTAAGTATATTGTACTAACAATTATGAATATCAGGCACATGCAGTGCTTGTGAACTGCTATACTGTCATTAGTATGTTAGATGGCTACATCCTTTGATATTTCTGTGTTGTACTCCTACATAAGAGCATGCTTGTGGAAGTAATTCTATAGCTATTCGCAGAGTGTTTAACAGCAGACAGGCTGATATGCCTGTGTGTTTCTGACACTTCCAGGCCTCAGATACTCTCAGGTTTATATTTGACCAGCCTCAGGAAAAGGTACATATCAGTGGGATACACCTGTGATATATTTCTGATATTCTGCAGTTGTGACTGTGGGGTATTTTGAGCATATGTATTACTACACCATTTCTGACATGCAAGTAGTGTCTACTGTAACCTATTGACAGTTACCATTACATGGGATTCCCCACCTTTCTGCCTACTGTGAGTACATTTCACAGGGAGTCAGTGGGGCACAGGTAACATTTGTTTGCAAATCAGGGACATCCCTGTAAATCAGTTACAGTTGGGAGGTCCGGCCTCTTACCTATTCAAATATGGCGGTGGTTATCCTGCTCTGATACTGTGTGGGGTTTGTCAGGTGCTACTGTAACATTATTACCTACTAGCATGGCTGTTTCTCTTATCACACTAATGTAATGCAATTCCACAAGAATTACCAGTAAAGATACACAGAACAAGCTTTGTGTAATGGCCTTCCTATTTTCCCTTTACGTTCACTCCTTGTATTTCATGATATATTTCTTTCAGCACCAAGTTTTTGTATATCTGCTGTGGCTCAGTGGTAATTAATGCAGTCTAGTGTTTTCTGGGTTCGAGACTGACAGGGGTATTTTATTTTGCTGATGAGCAGACTACAGGCCTTGTCATACAGAGTGACTAAGGCACTTTTAAGGAGTTGTAAGCGGGTTTGCATGAGTTTGCGTGACACTTAGCTACGCTTATCTACGCTTAGCTAAGCGCACACAAGCACACACCTGCTGACTACTGCTTAAAAGTGCTTTCTCCCGCTAACACCCACACTATTTTCTTTTAAAGAAAAGAAAATGGGGAAATAGGAAAGTGGTGAAAAAGGGGGCACAAAGAGGGTAGGACAGTAGGAAAACAAGCTCGGCATGTGCAGGAAGGATGTAGGGAAGGCCCATAGCTGTCCAATTCTTTACTAGCAACAGCTGTGCATATGTTAGAAATTTAGAGTGAGATTTGACACCTTCCACCCCTGTGAGAATGGTGAGGACAACAAAATATGTTGTACAGCCAATTGTAATTATCAGTTTACATGTCCAGCAGACATATGTGTGAAATGGGCAGCTATGTATGGGGCGTAATTTTTTTGTGGGAACAGAGTGCCTCCTTTTTTTTTTTTTTTTTTTTTTCAGGTGAGAGTGGAATGTGAGGTACAGGAAGTAGGTATATTTGGGGAGGTAGGTTGGGGAGGTTAACAGACAAGACAAACAAGACGCATACAGGGGCGGAGTATGACACATGTGGGGGGTAAACATAATTGATGGGGACGGATGTTTGGATATCGCAAGCCCATTAGCCCACAGATGGCAACAGTGGAATTGAGATCCCCACCCATGGGCAGTTACCACTGCGCCTTCACAGCCCAGGCCAGGGCTGTGCTGGGGGCTGGATAGGATGGGCAGGCACACCTGTGAGTTGCACCACACTTGCCTCAAGCTGGCGTAGGGGATCAGTCATGGAACGCCTGATCTCACTACTCACCACAGACTGGACCCTATGGAGGGTGAGTGGAGGCTCTCCTCTGGCCATGCTTGCAGAGGGGGGATGAGCCCCATCCCCTGCAGCGCTTCCACCCTAAGGTGGCACAGGGCCACCGGAGGAGGAGGTTCCGGCTTGGGCACTGGTACCAGGTGCACTCGCCAGATGAGGTGGGAGAGGTGGGTACGCTGGAACCCGCCTTCCCTGTTGTCCTATGTTTAGCAGTATTATATGGCATTTTGGATTAGTAACAAACAACACCATTCAACATTAGTTGTAACAGCATGCATCAGTATTGCCATTAACCAAACACACATGAATTCCGAACATTGAGCAGCAAGCATAACACATGCATATTTAGAACAACAGTGGACATTCCAACAGCATGCAGGGTTGATTGGTGGCAACAGTCCATCAGGTTTGGATATGTGAACAGGGCACATGCATCAACGTACATGCAGATATGTATAAACCAACAGGACAAATGTCCATAGGAATTAATTGTGAATACACATACCCAGTTTGATGTGGAATGGCATCATTTGTGAGAATAGGGTAGAGTGGAGAAATATTACATTAACAACTTAAACTACCTATAATTATACTGTACATTCCTAGTAGATGCAGATATATATCCCCTACATGTATTAGTACAGTTTCCTGTATGTAACCTTAGGAATGTTGGTGATGGAGATGTTACTGCTACATTAATATACATTCCATTTTTATTCATATATGTTCATATGTGGCTGTATTCAGGTAAAGCATCCTGCTACATTTTATTTATATGGGTCTAGACAACTGTGGATGTTCAGCATTTCATACAACAATACTATCTCCATAATGCAAGGGTACAGCAACATATCCACATTGTGGGATGGACACAGTCCATGTTTTGTATTTTATTTAACACATTACACTCTTTGGTTGTGGCTGTCTCATTCATTTCATTATGTAGTGACTGTAGTATACCTTTATTCCAGATTTATTACAGCTTTATTGGTAGCTTCAAACTGTCTTTCTCACACTCTCTCACTTATTTTATATTTACATTTCAGGATGGTACTTAATTCTAGGCTTTATTAACATTTATTACTGGGTTACAACAATACTTTCCAGCTGACTCACTTATTTCATATGGCAGAATTTACAAGGATGTATTTGACACTTGTCTGTCATTTGTTGATTGATTACAACACTCATTTTCAGGCTGAAGCAGTTATCTGATATTACAATACAGGTGGAAACTCTATTTGAGACTTGTTTAATCTTTATTACTGGATTGCAATACTCTTTTCCAGGCTGCATCACTTATCTAATCTTACAATACTAGCAGAATCTTTCTTCTAGGTGTATTTGACCTTTATTACTGGGTTACAACACTGAACTCTTTTACAGGCTGTCTCACTTCTATTCTATAACAATACCAGCAGAATAATTACTAACCTGCCTGGTGGCGCAACCTTGCCAGCCTATCAGCATAGGCTTGCCGATTCGCGGAATGAACACCTGCAGCTGTAATATAAATGAAGGATTATTGGAACATACCTATCCATACTATAGGCTAGGATAGCATTTCTTACATACTTAATTACATGGATACTTACTCAGTAGTGGGGCGTTGGGCATTTGATGGGCCTCCTGGATCCATCAGTTCAGTTGGTCCTCCTTTCGTCGCTTCAGGTCCGCATGGTGGTGACGGACCTGTTCACCAGTCCTCGAAATGCCTGTGGCACTGGTGAGATCATGTGCCAACCGGTTCCATGCCTCTGCCTTGTACGCTCCCCATTGAACCTGGCCCTGCATGAGTTGGCCTTCATGATGGTGGACTAGGAGCCAAACCATATATTTTGACTTCTCAACGCCCCACCTTTGTGCTCTAAAGCAATTTCCCTCTCCTGCACCTGCCATCCTGACTGCAAATTGGTACCACAATCAGTTATGGTGTGTATTCCTGCCTATGGGGCTTATATATGCTGGTTTTCCCGCACTTATCTGTGATTGGCCATTTTGGATATTTCTCTGCTTACAGCATACCTGCTTTGTCATGGTTATATTTTCATTCATTCCTATATGTATGGTAATACTGTATTCCTAAGTACAACTGTCATGTCTTAGTGGTTCAGTACTTTGACTATGGGGCACAGTGTCCTGGGTTCGATCCTTGCCATTGCTTTTTTTATTTTACTACTGTCTAGACAGGCTAGTAGGTGTGTCTGTGTAAAGGCGACTTTGCTACAGCTTGCCCAACGTTGCCCGACGGTAAGCTGGTTGGTGCGCTGCACAGCTCCGCACAAACGGCTTACTCTGGGTAACGCGTTATTTAGCGCTGCTCAGCTACGGGCACTCATATTGAGCTTGTTAAAGTGCTGCTCAGCTACGAGCACTCATATTAAGCTTGTTAAAGCGCTGCTCAGCTACGGGCACTCATATTAAGCTTGTTAAAGTGCTGCTAAGCTATGGGCAATTATGATCCTTATTATATATACATCATATAGGTTTTGTTCAGAAATACATGGGCCATTTCATTACATTTTACTTAGATTAAATTTATATATATCGGGGAATTGTTTCATACTTATTTAAAGAAAAATGGAGGGGGATGTTGTGGGGCTCGAAACGTGACTATCTATTTTTTGGCCGACGTCTCTACCACTACGCTATTGCTACTTTGCTTAATTTGCATATGTAGTTCTTATATGCTTTTCAATGTCATATCTGCTAACTGTGGTTGAGCAAAAGGCATACCCACGCAAACGAGCGCAAATGCGGGCAAACATTTTGTAAATTATAACAAAAAAAAGAAACTGCTATTTTTACATTTTACATATTTTCAGTAGGGTTTAGTCTGTGGGGGTGTGTGGTGTTGTGTTCCTTGACATTTCAGCGGACTTGCTCGTGGGTGTTTACTTTCAGGACTCTGTCTCTTCTGGGGGCGTGTCCCTTTGCTGTACTCGGCAATCGGACATGCCCCCTACTTTCCTACACGGACCGTGTTAGACTTGGGTATGATTCAGCATGCCCTCATGAATATGCATGGCATGCTAACGTCATACCGTTCAACTGCAGCCTCCGAGTAAGACATATTAAGTCTTACACGGAGGTTTCGTGAATCCGGCCCTATGCTGAGAAGGCAGGCAAAGGCTGATATAAAGAAAGGCCGCAACTTCCAGAACTAAACTAAGCAGTCCATGATTTAAATGTGTGGGTGAGAGAAGTTCTAATAAAAGATCAGGCTTTAATCTCCACCTTACTACTATTTCATATTACCAGCTACCACTGCTTTCCCAAGTTTAGTTAATTTCAGACAAGATGTGCCAGTATATTCTATAATTTGTTCGAATTTTTGCTAAACTGTAACTCTGCGGGGAATGCTTAATTGTGTTTGCCTTACTCTCACCTCGGTCTCTGAGGAGATGGAAGCAACACATTTTCTCAGGAGTTGAAACAATGGTTGCCTGTTTCCTCTGTAGATTTATACAAGTTACAGTTACTACCAGCTCTGGATTAAAATCATTCTGCATGGAGAAGGAAGTAGTCTACAGTTCAACACTTCTCTTACAGCTGGCAAGGAGTTCTGGAACTTCTCCTCTTACAGCCAGTTCATTCTCCATTAGCCTTTTCTTCCCTTAGCATTTTTGTAACTTTCTGTTAGCTTGGTCATAATGGTGAGGCTAAGTTTAGACAGCTGCAGCTAAGACTTAGAAATGTGGAAAGTGCAGTTTTCTGTCTTTAAGGGCAGTGTCAGAAAAAAACAAGTCCACGGTTATCATACAAACAAGCCTCTATGGTTGCTGTTGGATTATGAGTCTGCACATTTTCTACATTTGAATTACTGACTTGACAACACTGTGTGTTTACATGCAACCAGCAGCCTGATTTTCCATGGAAACCACATCTACAGTTTGTTTAGTAATTTGTGGGTAGCAAAACCCTCAGTTTTTAATGCTACAGATGGCAATCTGTACCATCTGCTTAATTCAGAAGAACCAATGACACACTGAAAGGGGGAATCCTCAATGACAGCACGAGTCCCCTTTGAAGGAATGAAAAAAAGTATTTTTAAAAAAAATTACAAAGCAGCCCCTTTTTGTGCTTGGGAATGGTATATTATGCCCAGAATTTGGAATGGAACACTAGTTGATTAATAGTCCAATCTACCTAGCTGTTCCTCAAATGGAAAATAAAATAAATAGCATCACTCTGTGGCCTTTGAATGGAATAAAGACTGATCTTTATAAAATTCTTGAAATACTCAACAGAACTACATACAAACCAAAGCCAAAACCTGCAATGAAGCCTTTTCCTTTATCTTTAAAGACTGTGGAAATGTGCAGTCTATCCTAACCATTATTTTTAAAACACAGTTTTTATATATTTGTGACTTTTTCTGTAGTTATGTAAAAGCAGCTGTAACATAATAAGGAGTATATAGATTTTTAAAAATAATAATTCCTGATTCATGATCTGAAGAACCATAATCATAGCAGATGCTCCCATACATTAATAATATTAGCCTGCTTCCTTTAAAATGCATGAAGTACATGAGGGCTTGTAGAAAACAATCCAAGTAACTACAAACTGTGAACTATATTATGTAGTAAATACACTTAAAATTGGCTGTCTAAATATCACTCACAATATATGGAAGTCAGCACCAAACTAGGCATGTGCTGAGAAACAGCGCTGACACGTGCAGTTTCTGAATTTAAAAAAAAACAAACTAAAACATCATTTTTTGCAAAGTGGCAAGCCTTCTGCATCTCACACCCCCTGCTAATTATATATATACTAACTCCAAGTTTGCACAATCCCCAGGAAAGGGAATATCCCCCTTCTCACAGACTATTGATCTTGCACACCTGTCAATCAACTGCCTAGTTGACCATATACAATCGACTAGATAGTTTTCAACATTACACACAATAGACATATGCACTGCAACTCATATATATATATATATATATATATATATATATATATATATATATATATATATTGTATACATATTTTTATATATGTATAATTTCACTGAGTGCCATGTTCAATGAGTCATAAATCACCAAAAAACATCACTGAAAATACTTTTTTTATGAAAGCTCATTTCATAGACTCACACCTGGTAGAAAGCTTTGTGTAGAACACATATACATTAAAACTCAGATCAATTTTTGCATCGGGCAAGGCACCCCCCAGCCCTTTCCACACCCCCTTACTTAAATAGCTAACTCCATAGTACCATGGCCACTTTTTACTGGGAAGGCTCACCCAGACTCTGCCACAGCTTGCTGTGAGGGAAAGGTTAGTTTGCTTTTTAGTTCTTGTATTTTGTATAAGTTTATTGCCTTACTCTATTTTGCATACTGTGATTTGATTTCTTTTCTATTTTGCATACTGTGATTTGATTTCTTTACACTGTTTTACTTGTAACTGCGGTGGTGGTGCTGCAGTAGTGCTGTCACCTCACATTAAGACGTTGGCCTGTTTGATTCTCAGCTAGAGCGTCTTCTGTGTGGAGACATGTATGAATGGGTGTACCTTTGTTGAAGGCTGTGCATCAGGGCCAGCAACTCGGCACATAAAAATCTACTGCTAATCATTAGCAGACGAGAGTTCCATTGTGGTGACCCCTAACCAGGAAAAGACACAACAGTGGCACTGTTTTACTTGTATTCTGCTTTTAACTGCATATTAAAACTTGTGGCGACCCCTACCCAGGAAAAGCCAAAAGACACAACAACAGCACTGTTTTACTTGTATTCTGCTTTTGACTGCATATTAAAACTTGAAAAGTGGCCACAGATCTGTCTCTTGTGAGTCAGACAGAATTCTCCCCACACTCCCAACCTGTTACTGTTGTGTTCTTAAACACCACTGTCTTTCTAGTTGTCTGCCCCTTACATTAATTTGACCGTATATCTCATTCCCTCTCTCCTTTCACTGGCTGGTATGAGTAAGCACAAGACTATCATTTTGTGAAATCACTCCCCTTCAACTATTTAAATTTATTGGCCATCCTACTGTATTCCATAGTACCAGAATACAAAAGTGCCCACCCCCTTTCAATCTATATTGCTGTTTTAAAAATAGAGGTTCCCCAGTAAAATTTAACCTTGGGTGGCCATGGTGGTGCAGCGGTTAGCGTTGTCACCTCACAGCAACCGGTTCTCTGGTTCAATCCTCAGCTGGGGTGCCTTCTGTGTGGAGTCTGCATGTCCTCCCTATGGTTGCGTGGGTTTTCTCCGGGTGCTCTGGTTTCCTCCCACATCCCAAAGACATCCTGTAGGTGGATTGGACACTAAATTGGCCCTAAGCATGAGTGTGTGCCTTCCATGGAAGGTTGGGTGCTGGGCTGGCAACTTGACACTGTAAAACTGTACTGCCAATTGTGAGTGGACAGATGATCCACTGTGGCAACCCCTAACTGGGAAAAGAAGAAGGAGTTAGCTAAAATTTAAGTTATCCCGTTTCATATCTAACTGCTTAGTGCACACTGCAGTGTTTAGGATAAACCATTTTTTCATCTTACCTTTAAGCATCTTTTGCAAGATCACCAGTTATTGGATAATCCACATTCTGTCTCTCAGTAGTCATCTTGGGATTAGTGCTTCTGTTTTGTCCTGTGAGAGAAGGGCTATGGGGACATTATTTCCTGGAGACTGCTGATCAACAGAAAGCCTAATAACTGCTTTATAAATGACAGCTTGGAATCTGTGCTTATATTCTGATCCTGGTGAGAGAAGGAGCAGAGTGCATTGATTCCTGACTGCTTCTGATTGGAGGGTGAGTGTTTGTGCTTAATGTACCTGATTGGTCTGGTTGCTTGTTGAGGCATCTACCAGAGAAAGACTACAAGTCTGCAGACCCTTGCATCATCTGGGACAAGACTGTGGATCACAAAACAGGCTGTGGCCTGCTTCTCTTCTTGGGATCAGTGATAACATTTTGCTTCTGGTGAGAGAAGAAGCAAAGGAGCATTGTATCCCAACAGAGTGAAGCTGTGGTGAGACCAACTTTAGTACTAGCCAGGCAGTAGCCATTCATGTGACTCCCTCTTTTTATCATTCTTGACAAGCTAATGCTTTGTTTTCAGTTAGTACTGCTTGATTTGTTTCTAAGTTCAGAATATCTGCCTAAATACTTCATCCTTAAATTTTCTAGGTCTGTGTATTAGTTTCACCTCAAGTGTTTGGCAGTGCTCTGTACAGACTCAGACACCTTGAGTGACATTTTTCTGGTAAAAGCACAATTAAAATTTCTCCAATACCTAATTGCACACAGGACAAATAGTTTGCAGTGACAAGCACTGTCCACATAGCTGCAAATCAGATACTCCTGACAGTGATTGATATTCTCACTCCAATTGTCTAATCAATAAAAAAGGGTCTATTGCCATGGATATGAACTTTCCTACTGTCTCCATTACTGGCTTAGTGGATATGGGCATCTTGAGGCAATGTAGAAATTGTGTCATGTTTACTGACAGACAGTTAATTCTCAAACAAACTGATATGGTATGTGAGAGATGTATTTACACAATGTCACTGGAGGCAAAGCCCTCACATAAAAGTACTCTTAGTGTCAATAAGGTTTGTCAATAGTACACACACTGCACCCATTACGTATAATTCAAAGCAGACATATCGACCCACATATGCTGAGGCACTTAATTGTAACCTTCCTAAACCACAAAGACCTCCTAGACGAAGTACACATAAGAAATACCTTTGGCAGCCCCAAATGCACTCTTTCACAACGACACCCACATCAACACTTAGACCCACATCTCATGGAGTCTCTACCTCTAAGCCCATAAGGCAAGTCACCACACAATCTAACATTCTAGTCATTGGAGACTTCATTGTGAGACTCACGGATGTCCATCTCACCAGGCTGAGTAAGGCAAAAGTTACTGTCAGTTGCTTATCAGGGGCTAGGATCCATCACATTATGCATGCACTCAGGTCATTGGACCACAATTACCAATATGACTCAGTCATAGTCCATGTAGGAGTAAATGACCTGAGATGTATCTCCCTAGACTATATGAAGAGAGACATTATGGAGCTCTTGGAATATGTGTCTCAGGCTGGTATAAGCCTAGCATTCTCCAAGGATGATGCCACAATATGAACAGAAGATGATCGACTTTAATAATTGGCTTAGTTTCTGGCGTCATTCAAAGGGGGTGCAATATTTGTCAGCATGGAAAGAGATAGTCAGCAGACACGCTGCTTTGCCAGGGATGGGCTGCACCTCTCCATTCTAGGCTTTTGAATATTAGCTAAAACATTGTCTTCCCCATAGTGCCTTTTTTAGGCAATGCCAAATTGAAAGTACTTCCAACATAGCAAATCAAAACCAAGAAAATCTAAAGGTATTACTGCTCAATGCTAGGAGTCTAAACAAAAAACTCCACTCCCTAGAAGCTCTCTTTACCCTAGAGAATGCTGATGTCTGTGCGGTCACTTAGACATGGTTTAAAGCCACAGAGAGCACACCAACAGTGCAAAGGTATAATGCCTTCCACAATTTTAGGCCAGCTGCTTCACAGGCAAGGACTAAAGGTAGAAGTGTCTCTATTTACATAAAAAATAAATATACTTCAAAGCTGGTCAAACAGGATAATGCACTTGAGCTTATCCTTGTTCAAATCACCATAGGTAAAATCCAATACCACTTCCTTCAAGCTGTAAGCCCCCCTCTATGACCTGACCTAAGCACCTTATAGCTTGCTATAACCTTCTATAGCTAATTCCCATAAGATCTCTCACACTCTGTAAATATTGTAAATAGTTTTTGACTTTTGACTTTAACTGTGCGAATTTTTTATAATTTATCTCCTCAATATTTTTCCACTATGGGCAATATTGCTCACGCTTTGTATTATTTGATATGTATTTGTACTTGTACTTTTATTTTTATTGGACTGCTATCTTTACTGTGATCTGTTTCATGGAGCTTTTCTCCGTGGGCCTCCACTGAAAATGGGCTCTCTGGGCCCAGTGGACTTCCCCACTAATTAAACTGAATAATAAATAATAAATTACCCAGGAAACCCATACCATGTATTTAAACTTATTAGAGACACTAACCATCCAACCCAATACCATATTCATGGGTGATTTTAATTAAATCATTATTAACTGGGATGGGAATCCCATACAACACCAAACATACATGCACAGAGTTTCCTGGATTTTGTAAACACAAACTCCCTGGACCAGACGGTCAGTGCACCATACTGGATCTGGTCCTCACTAATATGGGAGACTGCTGCACACTCCCTACTGTAATGCATTCCCTGGTAAGGTCAGACTACAAAATGGTCTCATTTGAAGTAAAAATAAAACCTGAACCCCCAGCTAAACTTGGAATATTCAGGAACTACTCTAAGGCTAACTTCCTGCTATTAAGTGACAACCTGGCAAAATTTCAAGCCCCCATAAACCCTGAGAATACTTCTACCTATGCAGAACTGTTCACAGAAACCCTGTACAAGAATGTTAATAGCTGCATAGAGGCAGCTGTACCCACCAGGAAAAGTAGAGAGCTAACTCAAAAAACAAGCCACCCTGGTGGAATATGAAAATCAATAGGCTGTTTAACAGGAGGAAGAAAATCATGGCAAAAATTAGGAGGTGAAGCACCCATCAAGATGCATTCTCATCAAACTAAACAAACAGCTCAGAGAACAAATAAAGTCTAACAAAGCCAAATTTGAGGTAAGTTTGGCCTCACAGGCCAGGGACAGCCACAAAGCATTCTTTAGCCATGTCCAAAACCTCAAAGGCAATACACAATTGTGTACAGGGCTCATTGTAAATGGAGCCGCCTATACTGAGCCAGAAGATATAGCAAACATTCTGGCTGATAAATTCAGCTTCAACCTTACCCCTCTCTCCCCTCAATTTTCCCTCAGGAAATATCATTTATTTATTTATTTATTTTACATTTGTTAACCGGGCTAGTCCAACTGGATACAAGTCAATTTTCAGTGGAGGCCCGAGGAGAAAAGCTCCACTAACTACTACTTAACAAGTTAAAAATATACAAAACTTATACAATAAAAATAAAAATAAAAATAAAAATAAAAAAAACAATGTCATAGGTTAATTACAGGCTATATCAGAATTTGATTTCTATGTGAGGCAGAGCAGAAGTCTAGGTTAGATAAAAATGCTAGGTTAAGGTGTGTTATTCAAAGACATAAGTATTTAGGTTAAGAAATATGAATGAATAAAGAGGGATAGACAGATGGATTAATAAGAGGGAAAGTTAAGTAAGCTGGAGAAATGAAGAAGAAGGCCAGGTGAAGAGTAAAGAAGGGAAGCAAGGTGAGTGAGAAAGGTTACCCAGGGTCGTTACAGGAACATAGCCTGTGGTTGTTTAGGTAGAGTCTTAGATTGGATTTAAATAGTGGAATAGAAGTCAGTGTTGTGAGGTCTGGTGGAAGTTGATTCCAAATTTTGCCAATTGAGTTGGAAAATATGGAGTCTCCTGCTACATTGTTTGATTTAGAAGTTTTTATCAGTGTTTTGTTGAAGGAACGGAGATGCCTCATATTGTGATAGGGTGTTATGAGTGTAGAGAGCATTGGTGTGTTTTCAGGGTGATAAAGGACTTTATGTGCAATAGTGAGTTGATAGTATTGTATGAGGTGGGGTAATTCCAGCCAACCTAGTTTTAAAAGATTCAAACAGTGGTGAGTTTTATATGGAGAGGCAGTGGCAAATCTGGCTATGTTGTTGTATGACATGGCTAGTTTCTTGAGGTTGTACTTCGAAAGGTTAGTGTATATAGAAGAAGCATATAATAGGGTAGAGATTAAGTGGGTTCTAGCTATGATAGTTCTAGCTTCAGGTGTTAAGAAAGGTTTGATTCTATATAGAGATCCAAGTTTCCTGTTAGTTGATTTTATGGTGGAGTTGATATGAAAGTCAAATCTTAGTTGGTTGTCGATAGTAATACCCAATAGTTTAGTTGTTTGGTCTGGAGCAATAAGTGTGCCATTGTTAGATGTGAGTGTGAAGTCAATAGGGGAAGATAGGTGAGTGGGTGGAAAGATCAGGAGTTTGGTTTTCTTGGGGTTTAGGAGGAGGTAGTAGTTGGAGAACCATTGTTCGATGGTGGTGAAGGTGTTTTGTGTTAGCAAGTGAAGTTCAGTCTGGGTTTTGAGCAAATGATGGTTATGTCATCAGCATATTGAATACAAGTAGATAAAGGAGTGGCTAGATGCAGATCATTTATAAAAATGGAAAATAGAAGAGGACCTAGGATGGACCCTTGAGGGACTCCTATGGAGGTGGGGAGAAGATCAGAGAGATGGTTATCCCAGAGAACTGCATGTTTGCGATTTTCAAGATAGGATGAAAACCAACTCAAGGCCTGGTTGTCAAGAGAGAGGGACTTTTGTAGTAGAAGTTGATGATTAACCATGTCAAAGGCTTTTGACAGGTCTACAAAGAAAGCAGAGGAAGGAGTGTTATTGTTGCGATTTATGTTGATAGAGTCAATGAAGGATAGTAGGGCGGTGGTTGTACTATGGAATAAACCCATGTTGACGAGATTGTTGCTTAACAGGTGATTTAGTAACTGTTTGTGTACACATTTCTCCATTATTTTTGCAAGAGGAGATAGTAGCGCTATAGGGTGAAATTAGAATACTCCAAAGAGTCACCTCCTTTGAAGAGTGGGATAATGTGTGAGATTTTCCAGGTTGAAGGGATAGTATATTCTTTATAGTCCTGTTAATTAATAGAGATTGGATAAGCTATTGCCTTGGCACCTAGTTGGAGATATTCTGCAGGTAATTTTGTCGCGAAGGGGGTGTTGGCTTGAGTGCAGGTAATTTTTTAGCTGAAGGGTTGTTGTTGGTTTTGAAGTAGGGATAGAATGTAGGAGGTAGGTATGGGTTGGATGTGAAATGGGGGTGGGGAGTAGAGCTAGGGCATAGATAGTTTATTGTTGGTTTGCTAGCTTTTGAATGGCTGAAGTGAAGAAGGTGTTAAAGGCATTAGCTATTTCTGTGGGAGTTGGTGTTGGAGTCTGATGGGTTTGGAGTGTAGGCTTGCCTAGGATAAGAGAGAGTTAAGCGGTCCAAAATTTATGTGGTTGGTGGAGGGAAGATTGTTGTAATTGAGTGTAATAGTTTCTTTTATCATGAAGTATGGCTTGTTTTTTTTTGTTTAAAATAGAGATGATCAGTTAAATTTTTAGTGGTATGCCATTTTTCCAAGCTTTGTTTCTATTAAAATTAGTTGCCTAGTTTTGTTAGGAGAGCCATGTGCTTGTCTTGCTTTCATCACTGAATGGAGCATAGGGAGCATGATGTCTAGGATGGGTGAGAAAGGTATTGAAGATTATAACAGCTTCATCTCTAGGGAGGGGAGGGTGACCAGTTAATTTGCATAAGTTCATTGTGAAACAGGGTAGGGTCAAAATTCTTTTTTGGGTTATTTATTGAACTTGAGCTGGGATAGATAAACTGGTTTTATGCCTGATGATATAGGTTAGGGAGTGATCACTGAGATCATCTGGAAGAGTACCTGTTGTATATTTTAGTTGTGGACTATTTGTTAAGATCCAATCAAGTACAGCTTCTTTGTTACTCCGTTTGTTAGTTCTTGTAGGGATGTTTATGTGTTGAGTGAAGCCATGCAGATTAATAAAAGTAGGTGGATTATTATATTCACATAAGTTCCAATCAATATTTATATTGTTTCTTGGTGGAGATTCAAAGAAAGCCAGTTTAGTAGGTCTTCTAATATTATTGTGTTATTGCCTGGGGGAATATAGGTACAGATAATATTTATGGTTTTGTGAGGATTGATTTGAAGTTTTGAGATAATTAATTCTGCATGTGTGTTGGTTAAAATGGTAATTGTAGGCCTATTTTATAGAGTATAGCTACTACCATATTTTTGTGTCTCAGGATGTTATATCCTGGGGGGACAATTTCATTGTCTTTATTGTTGGTTTGAGCCATGTTTCAGTTAGACAGAGAATGTCGAACTGTTGGACTTCTAGTAGAGCATGAATATGTGATATTTTGTTGCAGATGCTACGTATATTAAGTTGGGCTATAGAGAGTGATTTAGGAGGTTTAGTAGGCGGAGTTAGCTTTGGATTTGCTATTTTGCAATTGGTTGAAAATGGAGATAGTTTAGGGCCTGGGTTGGGGTGTATGTCTCCATGTGTCAGTGAGCTAATTAATAAAAGGTTGTAGAATTGTGATCGTTTGAACTGGTAAATATCACGCTTTTTGGAGTGATAAATGGAGTATTTGGTGTGAGAGATTTGGTAGTAGATATGAGGTGTTATAGATGACATTAAAATTATTACTGCAAGTAGGAGGGGGAGTAGTTAGGGTATATTTGTTTGGGATAGTGAAAGTAGTGGATAAGCTGTGTTCATAGGAGGTAGAGAGATATGTGGTTGTTAGGGAAGTGATGAGAATTAGTAGTAGGGTGGGGTGATATTGGATAGACATGTTAAGTTGGTTCTAAGTGAGTGATGTAACAGGATGAGGCCAGACAACTAAGGTAGGAAGAGATGGGTGGGGACTATGTATGGAGGGGGTGGGAACAGGAAGTTGTGGTGAGTGGCTGTGAGAGATGGGGGGAGTGGTTAGTTAGAGATAAATGTAGAGGTTCCAGGGGCGGGTGGGATTTATATATAAATAGTGATATAGTCAAATATAACTCTCCCTACTATCACTAGGGAACAGGGTCTTAATGCTCTCTTTAGACCAAGAACTCTGCATCAATGGGCCAAGACAATATCCCAGGATGCCTTCTTAATAGCATGAAACATGACCTATCAGGGCCTCTGGAATTACTATTTAACTGTAGCCTCCAAACAGGCTCCATGCCTTGTGGATGGAGAAAGGCAATAATCATCCCTCTGCACAAAGGTGGGCCATCTACAGACCCTGGAAACTACAGACCCATAAATCTGACTAGTCTTATATGTAAAGCCATGGAAATAATTATCATGGAGATGATCAATAGAGATATAGTAAACCTCTAGAGACTGGATGCAACCCAATTTGGTTTAGTCAAGGGCAGATCATGCCTACTCAACCTGGTGGACTTCTTCAAGAAGGTCATCAAAGCAATGGATGAGGGAAAAGTCATTCACACTGCCTACCTTGACCTAGCCAAAGCATTTGACACAATACTCTACTCGGGTATTGTTGACAAACTCAAGAGGTTAGGTACAAACCCGTATGTCACCTGGCGGATAGCCAACTGGCTCACAGACAGTTTGCCAGTAAGTTAGAGTTGGAGAGTCCACCTCTACAAAGAGGCCAGTCACAAGTGGAGTCCCTCAGGGATCAGTCCTTGGACTGGTCCCTTTTGGCATTTACTTCTCGGACATCAAGGCCAATGTCAGTGGTCTCTGGCTGATTACATTTGCAGATGATTGCAAATTAGGAGCTGTCATTGAATCTCACACTGACACAAATGTTCTCCAGGAGTGACTGACACAGACAAACAACTGGTGTCAGAGCCATGGACTAAAACTAAATGCTAAGAAATGCATAACAGTATCTTTTGGGAAGGCATCCATCCCCCGTAGCTATCATATTAACAACAAACCCCTTAGAGATGACCCAGTAGTCAGGGACTTAGGGACACACATGGATAGTAATCTAGCCTTTAATCGTCACTTGTCCACAGTGGTGAGGAATCATTCTATGTTGCACAACTTATAAACAAAAGTATGACATCTAAGTCTATGTAAGTCATTGTTCCACTGTATTTGGCATTCATCAGACCTATCATTGAGTAAATATCCCCTTTGGTATGTACCTAACCAGGCATATCCAACAACTGGAATGCCCACAGAGGTTTCTCATGTAAAGAATACAGGGCATAAGTAATATGTCCTATGCAGACTGCCTCAATGCCCTATCTCTGTATTCTGTCTCCTAAGGGCCTTTGAGGAGAGCTCTATGCCTAGCATACAGGGCATTGTCAGATCCCACTCTGATGGACCTCCTGCATATCCACATAACAAATATCACCAGAATTACCCATTCTAAAGACTTAAACCTTGCCTGTGATATAAATAGGACCTGCTGGAGAGATAGGTATATATCCCAGAGACTACCCCATCTATGGAACAGACTCCCCATCCATGTGAAGCAGAGTTCCTCCCTAACCCAATTCAAGTGCAACTTGGACACTTGGATGAGAAACCGGAAATTCATCTCTGGTGTGGCACTTATGTCTCTAATGGACAGAGGTAACCTGTAAATGGTTGATCTCTAAGGGCCATACTTGCACTTATCAAGGGTATCAGAACTTGTCAGAGATTTGGGATGCACGGCTAGGCTTAAAAAGGCCCTTGTGATCATTAGCCTAGTAAACACCTATGAACCTCTGGACCTATAAAATAAATAACTTCTGGTCATAAACACAATTTTCTACTGATATGGGGTAGAGCATGAGGCTGGTCATTGCCAATGCACAAGTTGTCATCTAGACTCAATTCTCTAATAATTCCTATGATCCTAAGCTGCACCAGCACTTACTGTCTATAAACTGTCACAGGTTTCTATGAACTGAGATTCAATAAAATGCATTTTCAGTCAATTGTTTCAGCCCAGTTTTAGTAAAAGTAACATTTGGTTACCCTACACACACACACACACACACACACACACACACACACATATATATATATATATATATATATATATATATATATATATATATATATATATGTATGCCAGTACAGCTAATACCAATCAGTTGATTGAACATTGTTAGTTTTTTTTCTGTGTGAGATCATGAATGATGGGGATCAGGAAATTTTCCCTTTCCCCTCTGTAGAGTGATCACAGAGTTGGTGTGTGTGTGTGTGTGTGTGTGTGTGTGTGTGTGTGTGTGTGTGTGTGTGTGTGTGTGTGTGTGTGTGTGTGTGTGTGTGTGTGTGTGTGTGTGTGTGTGTGTGTGTGTGTGTGTGTGTGTGTGTGTGCGCCTGTGTATGTATCATTAGCAGGGGGTGTGGTGGTGCACCCCCCCCCAAATAGGAGTGTATGGGAACTGCCCCCTTTAGAAAACACTGGATTTTTGCAATATTTTTCTGACTCGACAACTTTCTGTCGATCGCATGAAGCTCGAATACATATATGTGTGTGTATGTGCGTGTATGTGTGTGTCTGTGTGTGTGTGTGGGTGGGTGTGCACGTGTGTGTCTATTATTTACACACAGACACACACACACACATGTGTGTGGTTAAAACACAAACCATGAATACTCCTTTGCTAGAAATGGTGAGTGTTAAAAAGAGAGAGAGAATGCACAAATGCATGATTGACTTATAGTTAAATTGGAGTGTTAAGGAAAATGAAATTTGAAAAGTTGGAAGTCGTGAAGGTATACAAGATCATACTAGTAGTTTGTATGTCTGAGTATTCACAGGTTAGGTTTAGAGTAAGGGATGGGTAAGGGGATACATTTAGAGTTGTTTATCTTTTGCGTTGCGTGTGTTCTGTGTCCTTTTGTCTTGTGTATTGGCACTGTTAAAGAAAGCATTTTTAGTAATGTGTAGAACTGATGTTATGGGAAGGGATAGGGTTACATCTAAGATTAACCCACATGAGTAAGAGTGGGCAGGGAGGTTAGTCCTACTCCTGACCCTAAACTCAACCCTTTATATTATGTACTAAAAACCCTTTCCCTAACAGTACCACTATTCATTTAATTCTTGATCTGCATTTTGTAGCTGTGGTTTAATGGTAGGAGATCAGTATTCAATGTGTTGTGATTTACTTTTAATAGTTTTAAGTGTTTTGGGCATTGTCTGTCTTTTGATCTCTAACATTTGAGGCTATCTCTTTTGTTTTTTCTACCTTTTGTAATATAATTTTATATATATATATATATATATATATATATATATATATATATATATATATACAGTAAAAACTACAAGCCTAGTACTGTATTAACAACTCAAAAGGGAATGAAAATTCTGACCCTTGTTTGCAGATGTAACCCAGAAACACATTGCATTCTGTGCAGTTATCACTGCCACTGGACCAGCAAGGAATTGCAGTATAGTTATTTACCTGGTTTCACCCAAGAGCAGTTTTTCCTTTCAGCTTTGAAACCCCCATGAAGGTTATATTAAACACACAAGCTACCAATGCAGTACAAGCCATGAAACTTCTATTGCATTAACAACTCAGCAGGAAAGAAAACTCTGACCCTTCACTGGGAATTGAGCCCAAATATACATATTTGTTTGTGTGTGTGTGTGTGTGTGTGTGTGTGTGTGTGTGTGTGTGTGTGTGTGTGTGTGTGTGTGTGTGTGTGTGTGTGTGTGTGTGTGTATTGTACACTGTGAAAAGGGATACAGCACTCTTAGATCAACCCATCATTAAGCAAGTTCTTTAATCCTACAGTACAAGATGTTTCATTTATCATACAGGTGCACCTACATATATTTAAGGGTAGTTATTATTTTAATGGCATAATTTAGATTTCCATTTCCCATATTTTAAAGGGATGCAGTTCTTGTGTACTTTGTCAACTGACTATGTATTTTCATAAGTTATCTAGATTTTTGTAAATGAGTTGTAAAATGGCTGATTTTTTACTTTAGTTCTATTCAGAGTTTCAGTTTTTTTAATGTTGGCAATTCTTGGTATAGCTTTAATACCATAGTTAGATTTATATTACTACATTTTAGGGTAATAGCTTACATACACATGTGACCTATTTTAATGTTATTTAGGGTAGGTATTTAGATTATGGACTATTTTTTTTATCTGGTTTTCATTTTTTTAATTTATTGCAGTCTTTTTCTTTGCAGTGTTTACATTGCTTATTTGCATGTTTTTTGAGTTATGTTTTTTTTTTTTGTGAATGAGACTGAGGTATGGTGACTAATGACCTAAGTAGACTTGATATAAACATTTCTTAGTTGTTGTTGTCTTTTGGCTTTTCCCAGTTAGGGGTCGCCACAGCGAAACTCCAGCCCACTAATGACTGGCAGTAGATTTTGACAAACACCGAGCTGCCATCTCGATGTTCAACCTTCAACAAAGGCATGCCCTTTTACACATGTCTTTCGAACACCCACCCAACCACGGGGAGGACATGCAGACTCCACACAGAAGGCACTCCCCACACTCCAGCCGAGAATCGAACGGGAGAACCTCTTGCTGTGAGGCAACAACACTACCGCTGCACCACCACGGATATACATATAAACATTTCTCAGTAGTTCTGGTAAATTCTTTTCTCATACCTCTTTATTAATGTCCAGCAGTAGAATAAATTAGTACATTAAATAAACAAAAACAAACATGTATTTATCCATGCACAATCAACATATATTTAAAAGAACATTAAAAAAATATTCCTCATAACAAATAAATACTTTGGTTGCATACCTACCGATTAATTCATCACCACCACGCTGGTGAAGCAGACCAGACTGAAAAGAAAAGTACTCAGAATTGATTCAAGTTCTAAAATGTACAGAGACCTTTAAGGCTGTAAGGCTGTCTCTTTTTTATTATTAAAGTAACTCAAAGGTATAGGCTAGTAGTGCCCATGAAAACCTTGCAAGGTTTTTCCCCTAGTTTACAGAAATTAGTTTGGCGATAGAACAGATTTAATATGCAGCCCTAAATGTGATTAATCTGCAAATTATGGAACATATTTATGCATCTGATATTTGATATGGCTTATAGCTAAAAATAATTTTGTTAATATTTTAGCTGAATTTAGAAGTAGTAAGAGATGAATCATAGTCTGCCAAGAAGCATAAAAGACAGATAAAGCAAGTAAAGAAGTGCAAAGTAAATAACACAAGTAAAAGTAAGACAGTTTTATGAAGAACGGGACTCAGATGATAGATTCCTGTGGCCTACTTCATTAACATGGCCTTTATAATAACTACAAGTAAACGATCTTGGAAGTTTGTCTGCTAGTATTTGAAGATTCATTCTAAAAAGTGACATCAGTGGGGAAGTGTCAACCTCTGCCCCCTGATGAACAGAGAACTGAATTTTTATTTAATTAATTTGTTTTGCCTTTCAGAGGATAAATAAATGCTGGTGGCTTATATGTCTGTCTCTAATGGGAACAGTAACACTCTGGTTTATAAAAAAGAATCATGCAGACAGAAGGTGCACCAAGTAGAATTTTGAGATTCATAGGTTCATAGGTTCATACTAGGCTATCTGCCCTAGGGCATTTATAAGCCTAGCCAGAGTGTGTTTGGCTTTCGCCAAATGTAATTGTAAAAGATGCAGTGTGTTTACATGTTAATCAACAGAGCTTATATTCACAAAAAGTCCATCCGAGTAGCAGCAATATAGTTATATGTTACTTAATTGTATCACTTAAAGGTACACCGTTGTTTGTAGCATGTCACGTACTTGTAAATATCACGTAAAGGTACACGGCTGACAGTAGCTACAGAGCACTTAATTTTGAAGTACCAGTTAAAGGTGCACTGGTGATTTTAAGCTATAGATCACTTATTTGTGAAGTATCCCTTGAAGGTACACTGCTGACTGTAGCTATAGATCCCTTACTTCAGAAGTATTCCTTAAAGATGCACTGCTGACTGTACCTATAGATCACTTACTTGGGAGCATCACTTAAAATAAACTGCTAACTGTAATTATAGATCACTTACTTGGGAGTATCACTTAAAAATACACTGCTGACTGCAGCTATAGATATCTTAACTTATGAAATATCACTTAAATATACACTGCTGACTGCAGCTATAGATCACTTACTTAAGTATCACTTAAAGGTTAACTGTGACTGTAGCTGTAGATCACTTACTTGTGAAGTATCACTTAAAGGTACACTGCTGATTGTGGCTATAGATCACTTATTTTTCAGTATTACTTACAGGTATACTGCTTACTATAGTTATAGATCACTTAACTTGTGAGTATCACTTAAAGTGCACTGCTGACTGTAGTGTTATTGAGTCTAGTAATACTTTAACAGCTGCATTGTTGTATGTTTGATTCATGTTCATCTATGTGCTGTGGTTGGCAGCACAAGATTTTAGAAGTGTGTTACTCTCTGTATGGCAGTCACTTAGGGTTGTACTATCATGTGTGACTATAATGTTTATACATGTATTACTAAATTCTTAGTTTCAACTTTTGGATACAATTGTCTGCATTGCTATAATTCATGTAACTCTTACAAAATACAGAGTATTTTACATTTCTTTCCCATTTAGTCTTCTATGACTAGTCTGACATCCCTACTCTGGCTAGTGATCAAGGAGGCTCAGCCCTCACTACTGACACTGGTGGGAAATATTCACTGTGAGACAAATAGACACACAGTATTTTCAGTAGCAGCTCTCTGCACCAAGTATAATTTCCCTTAAGAGCACACAGGGAATGCACACTCCAGTCCTGGGCTGGGCTTTCTCTCCAGACCCCAAATAAGACTCCCCACTGACTACTATAGAGCTGACAACTTAGCTAGGTGTTCCAAGCCAAGTCCTCCACCACGCTCTCTATGAAATCATTGCACTCAGTGTCCCTGTTCAAAGTAGCTGTCACACACACTCTCTTTGAGATTTGATTTTCACACAGACACACACACACACACACACACACACACACACACACACACACACACACACACACCTGAGCAAAGCTGATACAGCTTCCTGCTGTGCCACCTCCCCCCAGGCTATAAGGTAGATCTGCTGCCACCAGAACCCCCAAAGCTAGCTACTTTAAGGTTCTTCATAGGGTACACAATTACATGTATTAAAATTAATACTTATACAAGTTGTAGTGCTTAACCAAGCAGCAAGCCTTTCAGGAACATGGAGCCACAGTGCCACTAAATAAGTGCAAGTTCTCTCAGAGGTTAAATATTTTCTAAAAGACAGCCACAATTAATGGTTTAGATATATTACATAATGTTTGTCTTTCAGCTTTTCCCGGTTAGGGGTCGCCACAGCAGAACTCCAGTCTGCTAATGATTGGCAGTAGATTTTTACAGTGCAGAGTTGCCAGCTCGACACCCAACATTCAAGGAAGGCACGCCCATTCACGCATGTCTTTCGGAATGCCAATCAATTGCGGGGAGGACATGCAGACTCCACACAGAAGGCACTCCCCGCACTCCAGCCGAAAATCGAATGGGAAAACCTCTTGCTGTGAGGCAACAACGCTACCGCTGCACCACCACAGATCATATTTCATAATAAATAATAAAAAACATGAACATACTGAATATCTATCTATAATAAATACCAGAGTTTCAATCACATTAAATATAAAAAACAACACAGATGGAAAGACTCAGACAGATACAGAAAAAATATATTTAGCTAATCTCACTATATTTTTCTGACTGAAGAATTGCTGTTCCCTAGTTACTTACTAAAGCAAGGCAAGATGACTGTGGATGAGTGTCTTGTCAGGTCCAAAAAAGAGAGAGTGCACTCCTCAACATCTCTCACTAGTATTCAAATTCAGTGCTAGCTAAAGAATGACATCACATCTCGTCACCTGGCTCTGTGGTTCCCACACTACCCTCTCACTAGAAATTGAGCCAGGATCTGCCACTGATGTGTCGGAATATACACATAGAACTTTAGCTAAGATTAATTACAGCATCTGAAAAATGTAAAACAATTCCAAAGTTTCCACCCTTCCTGCAGTAGCAATTAGTTCACCACCAACAGAGCAAGATCCCAGCTGAGGCTTTTCACAGACATTGGGTCTCTAGCTCCATTCAGACCCATGAGATAAAATCTTTATGGCCTAAACCAAGTAATTTAATTTCAGGCTATTTTTCTTAAGGTTAGCTGAGCTGAGCTTAACCCCTTCCCTTCCAGTATCCTCTGTTAAAATATATATTTCATCAGTTACGACAATACAGTCTGACATACATGCATATTTCTTTTCTGTCCAACAGGACCACTGTTGATATGTTTTTAACACAACCAGCTTTACAAATACATTTTTAACACAAGCATCTGTGCAATCAGTTTGATATTCAAATGACATATAATTTTTTAGAAAACATCAGCTAGCTATGCTGGCATATGTTACACATGCACTGCCCTACTTCACATGGTAAAGATGGCACTATCTCATATCATCACAACTTGTACTAGCCATTAGGGAAGGTAGGGTTAGCTTGTTATGTATGGAAGGTGCACTTTAGTCCTTAAACAGAGACCTATGACTGCATGTGATGGATAACACTCATTTCCTTTAACCACGGATAGCACTAGTGGCATCAAACACATTTTCCAACTTTGTACATGGGGTTGGGATAGCATATCAACAGTGACCATCACCCAGATCTAATGTTCACACTGCTGTCTGGCTATCCCTGTCACTGTTATTCTTCCATATCATGTATATACACATGCACTCACATCTACAGCCAACTTAAAATCCCCAGTCCACCTACTGCATGTCTTTGGAATTAGGAAGAAACTAGATCGCCTGGAAGAAATTGACATAAGCAAAGGGAGGGCATGCAGACTCCATAGAGAATGCACCTCAGCTCTGAATCAAACCAGAGAACCACTTATTGTGAGACCAACTAGCTTGTACATTGTACAGGTTGATATGAAGAACATATTGTGCACATTCTTGTCTGCACTATCATGGCAGCAGAAAGGTGACATCATTGCCACCACAACAGGGGGTGAATAGAAATGAAGAAAAATCCAAAAGATTCAAAACTGCATTTAGATAATCTGTTTGGAGCAGGCATCTACATAGAATGTTGATACTGCCTGTCTTAATATATTTAATTAAAATCTTTCTTTCTTTTTTACAGAACAACTGTGGTAGCTTTTTGCTTAACATTCTGTTATACCATTTTGAGAGGTGTGGCATTTCTTTTTTTATGTTGACTGTAATAGCCTTAAATAATTTAATAGCTGAAATAGAGGAAATATAATTTACAAGAAAATCAGTGGTTCAGAAATGGCTTCCTAACTGTAGGAATAAAATGGTTAAACCACATATTTTTTGATGTGTGTGAGAAAAAACATGGATTGTTAGAAACATTGAAAGGATGAAGCAGCAGAAACATTTATTTTTTCTCACTCTCCTGGTACCCTGTGTGCTTTAGGTAAAAACACAGCACCTCACTCACATTTTGCAGGAACAGGCCTCTTGCAGATTCCATTGCTTGCATGTGTCATAACATTAATATTTCTTTCTCAAGTCCACACCATTCTGATTTGTACAGTTGACTATGGGTATATGTTATTTAAATACATTGGGAAAACAGCCCAAACAAAGATAACATCAGGCACTAACCATTGTGTAACAAAGTTTACTTTGATATTCAATTCTGTTTAGATGCTTAAAGACAACAAATACCTTTGCAAGATTCCAGATGAAGAAAAAGCAACACAAATATTTAAGTGCCAGAATGAAACTATTTTAATTTTTATTAATGAAACTTACCCACTGAAGAGTTGCCTTTCTCTGTGATGATCCTTTAGCAAGGACCATAACAAGTTGAGTAAGTGATTTGCTTAATATAAATCCAACAATCAATAGAAGCTTAATGGCTCTCTTTAAGAAGGATGAGACCCTGTCCTGCACATCTTGAAGGCTGGAAGAATAAATTGAAATTTAAACAAAAACAATGAAATCTAAAACTTTGTGTTACACTTTTAAAATGGTGTTGGTTCCATTTCTTCCTGTACCTCTTGACATTCAAGGAGCTGTATTTCCACACCACTAGTACTTTTGTGCACTAACTGCATGAATGCTATGCCTTAACAGTACCCTGAAGTACTCCAGTCTTAGACATAGTATAGACTACTCACATTCCCATGTTCATTTCTGCAGTTCTGAGTATGGCATGTTTAACAGCCTTTAGAATAAGAATATCACCACAGCTCAACATATACTACCTTAACTATTATCACAAACAAGCCCCATTTTCCATGAAAACTGGCAAGATACAGTTTGTACTGCTGTGTACACCTGCACCTAAATTACAATGAAATGCAGTTTATCAGAGCTGCGTGCAGAGCAACAAACATAGTTAAAAAGTCATTATCTAGTATGTAATTAATGATCATGTGCATTGAAAGTGACATTCCTGAGTGTAACGTCCAGTTGGTATATTAGATATTCTGTAATGATACAAGAACTGACAGCTAAGTTTCATTTGCTGTCTACAAGTAGTGATATGAAGAGGTGGAATAAATTTGTTAATAAAACCTGTCCTTCAGCAACATTAACAAAACTGAATGTTGGAAAAAGCATAAAAATGGGAATTATACTCAGTTTGATGGCATTGAAGAGAGTGGCTCATACTGAATCAGGTAGAACTGGGACATTTTTTTTTTTATGACATGACATCATGTATTTATGAATTGTGTTGACTGGAAACAATTTCTACAAAAGCTCAATGTCTATGCATTGTATAAGTGTTTATATTGGAAAATGCTGCATCTGTTTGTAATATTGCAGGAATGAATTGCATGCTCACACACAGTGCGGCGTTTCTGATTTTCAGAAGCGGTACAGTGCCATCTGTTATTGACCAATGGTGCTTTAGGCATACTTAAAGGTTTAGTGTTCATTCCAGTAGATGCTGGCATGGTTCATTGCTAAATATACATTTACCATGCCTTAAGTTACGAGAAGAATAAAACGCTTTAACTGTAGCCACGCTAAACTGGTGCATTAAATGTATAATGAATGAATGGCAGTATAGTTCCCCACATTCTAAGCTGTAATTTGGAGCAGATGGCAGAGTGACAAGTCTCTTTTGATGTGACACCACAGATTATGACTAAAGAATAATGAGGGAAAGTGGGACATCAAAAGGTTATCCTTTTTAAAATGTTAAAAAAGAGAAAACCTCGCAAATAGTATCTCTCAGTTACTTTATTTTCCTAAAATTCCAGTTAGAGTGTATCTCACCTGTATTTACTAAGTGCCCTTTACACATTAATTGTAAGAGAATGTGAGTTTATTACTCAGCAGAGCATGCCAACAACACTGAATACTGAAGTGAATAATAGAGCAAAAAAAAAAAGATAGAAAACATTGCAATTGCTCAGCTTGCCTGCCTGGTGTCGATCTCAAGAATCCCTATTTGGAGACACTCCAACTTCATTCCTTCCTCCCATTCCCCCCCTCCATTCCTTGCTTTTCCATCTTATCTTTCCTTTATATGGGTTCCCACAACTTCTTGAATCCTACTATTGTATTTGCCTAGGCAACTCTGTAAGGAAGTTTGTTCCACTTGTCAGCCTGTCTTTCTATAGGGCAATATTTTCTAGAGTTTTCTTTAAACTCCCTCCTCCACTTCTATCTAAGCTTATATGCATGTCATCTTTTATGGAGGCAGTGTTTTTCAGAAAAAAAAAAAAAAACTTGCCATCTTTCTGCACTGACCCTATGCATGAGAAAAAGCAGCCGTACCCCTCTGTGTGGAGGATGTGTAGGGGTCCATATCAATATATCACAGCTGTGGAAGTTCCCATTTTCAATTCTGTCAGTCATTTCTGGTGCATAGTTTGCTCTTTGGATTTTCTTTTGACTGTCATAGTAAACACAATAAAGAAAAAAAATCACTATAGTATATATGGACTCTGACCTCTGTATTTTCAGAAACATTAAACACTTTAACTTAAAGCATATTAGTATTATTTATGGAGAGTCGATGAAAAACTACATTACTGCCGCCAGAGCAATCTTAAAAGACAAGGAAATAAGTGCATCTACTCATTTTTATGAATAACTCACTGTAATTCAACATGTAATAAATGAGAGCTGCAAACTAGCTAAGGAGAAGTAGAATGGCATATAAGGATTATCAGACAGCTGCAACAGTATTATCTGATTTATGATTTTTTATTTATTTTTTTTTGTCAACCAGTACACCGGAGATAAGTGCCCCTTTTTCAGGCATGACCCAGGGGTACTTACTGTCTGGTTAATTGACTTGCTCAGAGTCGCACAATAAGCACACAGACACTGAGGGAATCAAGCCCTGGACTGCAGGAAGCATCTGTTTAACAACTTAAGTAAAACATAATAAAATGCAGAGTAAATACAGAAGGGTCATTTCTTTTCTTTTCTGAGAGTGTGGTGGACTATGAAATTAGGTGGCCTGAAGTACCATCCTCATTCACACTATCTATACTTAACTGTAATCTGAATAATATATTGTGTTAGTGAACTGCAGTGTGTGTGGTGAACTGGAACACTTATGTATCTCCCAGGCAAATGCTTCATTTTATTTGATAAAAGAAGGACCGATGCATGTGAGAACATTTATAATGTGGCTACACTCCATTGCTTTCTTACAGCCAATAAACAATTAGATATTTCAGCATCATGCCACAGTTTCATATCACTAGCCCTGCTCATTAATACTGGGATGTAATGCATAAATGGTACCAGTATGTGGAATAAACTCGGGTAAAAAATGGTAAGCAGAAACTTTTAAAACCCAGTTATAGCCAGTAATTTTAAAATAAACTGATAAGGGCTAAAAGGGGCTAGGGGCATGGTAATTACTGTTGAGACAGATGTCCTTTAACAGATACTGGGCGGGGTTATGGTAAGAATGTGATACTGGGATATTAGAGCATGCAGAGTATTTAGGATTAGTAGTAACGTTACTTATGAAACTGCACATAAATGCTAGAGACTAATCTTGTTTTTACAATATTCTTGGGTAACCATGAAACCTGTAACAAGGAAACTCATTAGAAGCTAATCAATCACAGCAGAAAAGGGAATTGCCTGTATAAAAAATTGTACCCTACAGGTTGGCAAATATTATTAAATAATAAAGAAGGGAAAACATTTTAGAGAGTACTGTTCCCTGGACTACAGGCAGTGACCATTAATGTGGCAGGCACTCAATATCAGATACATAAAAAACAGTGTAGAAAGATTCACAGGCATGTATAAAGGGAAATTAGAAAGGTGAAAATACACACAGGAGTAGCACAAAAAACCTTTGAGTAACTTATAGCATCATCCAGAGAAATGTCAAATTATAAAGAGCCAAGTAATGTAATATCTGAGAACTATATGACAGAGGTGCTGCTGGTTCTCTTTGTTTCTCTTCTTTTAAACCAAAGTACAGGGATAAAAATTAAATATGCTGTGAACATTATTTTGTGAATTTATTCAATTCCTTTTCTGGCTTCATTTATAGTATGCATACTTTCCTTTTGCATCCTCTACCATTCTATTTGCTTGTTCTACAAAGAGTATTTATTAGCATATGTAATAAATGGATAACCTACAGTTGGACAAAGATTGAATTGTTAGTCTTCTTTTGCCTGTAATTCAACCATATCAAGGACCAGAGCTCATCCATAAGAAATCATTGAGTTATGTTGGCAGTGGTACCTTTTTGGGGGGTAATTTCCCCCTTCTTTGAGTTGGTGTGACCATTTAGTTGGTATGTACAAGTTTGTGGTTTGGGGGGTACAAAAAACACAAGTGTTTTGTCAGACATTTTTTTCAGAGACTTCACTTTGGGGATTCTGATCGTCAGTGGAATGAATGAACTTTGCCCTCTCTTAGTGGACGTGTTATGAATGTTTTACCATTTGTGAATAGTAGTTACACAGACCCTAAGGAAATGCCATTAGTGAGTTATGGGTCTACTTCTCCCTGTCGAAGGCCGACAATATTGAAGCTGATATTGTTGGCACCAAAATGTTGAAAGCGAACGTCATCGCGCGTGTAAATGGAAATCTCCGTAAGGGGAGATTTACGTTTACAGCAATGTAGTGTGATCCTGGAGTTGGTATATTTAAGTAGCGGGGAGTGTGGGGGTGCAGGGCGGCTTGCCCCCCTGCATAGAGCAATTTGTGTTGTGTTTGGGTCTTTTATTTTTTTTTTTGTGTGTGTTCAATGTTCGGGGATTTCGACATTTTCATGTAGATTATTACACTGTCGACAGTTTGTGTTTTCGACAGCGTAATATAAACACGTGAGTCATATAAAGGCTGGAGAAATTACTTGGAAATGAAGAAGTCAGTTAAAGATGAAAAATGATATTACAACATCTAAAAAATGAAATCTGTAAGCTATACTCTTTAATAAAATGTGAAAGATTAGAGACCCCCCCCCAAAAAAAGGAATTACTACTGATGTACACACAGAAAACAAACCAACAGTAATTTCCCTGGGAAAAATGCTCATTAGCGTGTTGGAACTCAGTATCATGTGATTTAGGGGTCTAACACTCAGGAAATTTGAACTTGACGGACTGTCAAGCAGAGATACTCATATTGTAAACAGTTTAGCACAGTGCTTCAGAAATGCTGCTGGGGCCATTCTGAAGTCACTGAGGATAGGAAAAATGTAAATATTGCTTTTCTTTGAACAAAAATAGCAAATGTTCACCTTTACTTTGTGTAATACCAACACAACATGTGATTATAATTCATACAAGTATCATTGTGGGTAGTTATATTGCACACAGGCGTGTGGTGATGCAGCCTCCACACATAGTGTAGCATTTGCAATCACATAATACACACAATTTTTGAAAATGCCATTTGATTGTATTTTGATCAAAATTCCATGTGTTCACTGTGAAATGCTTGCTGGTGGTCGTGGTTGCCAGACTTTTCAAAAATCTGTCTGATGTGAATAGGCAGAAAGTATTATTATTAGCAAAAACAAATGCAAATACAATACTTATCTTGTCAAGACAATTTTCGCCAAGAAACATAAATATAAATTTTAGGTGAACCTTTGTGAGATTTATCAAAATATTTGTCATTTCTGATACAGTGAAATACGAAAAAGAGTAATGGACATAAAAATTATATGGCTTCCCTACATCTCTTCAAACACAAGTCCCAGATATGCAACTCTTCAGTCCATGAAAGTCATTCAAAGTATTCGATAGTTTCTTTTTTCTCCATGGTTATGCAACCATAGAGTTAGCATATACAAATAAGTGCTGTGGAAAAGCACAGGGAGCTTGAATTACTACAAAACTATTTTTTTTTCTTTTCACTTTCATACAGATAGAGCTTCAGTTTGTTTTCTGATGAGGAAATGTAGTGCAACCAAATTATCTATTACAAAAGGATTTAACAGAATTCCCATTATAATAATATTTGAAGTGTGCATACAGGGAGCAGGTGAACAGACGTTAACAAAAAAAAAAAAAAAAAAAAAAAAGAAAAACTCAAGATAAGTCTAATGGCTATGTTATGCAATACTTTTCCATGTTTAGGTTATTTACATGATAAGATATTATACATAGGGCCAAATTCAGAAAGGTTACCATTAAGTGTATATGAGGTGTACACCTCACAATAACCTCTCCATTTTCAGAGACTGCCCAACCATGGTACTTTAGCACAAAGACATGCAGCACTGTGATGGTAAATGCTAATGAGACATTTCGTGTGAGAGGCAAGTGCTAATTAGCCATGTGCTGTCCGCTAGAGCTGCCTAAGGCATTTACCCAGAAGGAGGTCTATATTAAATCAGTGAATGCTTAAAAAAGCGAACGCTGATTTATTGACCCCATGTAAGAGAAAGCTTACAATCCTGAACACCTGGAACAGTGATTTTTTTCTCAGGGAAAAAAATCGCTGTTACACAAAAAAAAATAAAAATAAAAACTCCCCC
Organism: Protopterus annectens; assembly: GCF_019279795.1. Taxonomy (NCBI): domain Eukaryota; kingdom Metazoa; phylum Chordata; order Ceratodontiformes; family Protopteridae; genus Protopterus; species Protopterus annectens. The sequence continues at coordinate 213,976,884 of NC_056744.1, read as the reverse complement.
CTGACCCCCCTATGTGGGGGGCTGTGCCCCCACACCCCCCTACTTAAATATACCAACTCCGAGATCACACTACAGTGAGGAAAACTGCAAAGCAATGGAGGCAGCCAAGTGATTTCTTTCCCAGGGAAAGAAATCGCTTATATGCCGTTTTGCTATTTTGCTGTTTTGTGCTTTCAAGTCCAATCACAATGCATTTGAAGGATTGCGTCTTCAATTATATAATAGGAACTCACCCAGACGAGTGGCTCACTGAATAGCTTGGCTGTGTAAAGTAATATAGCTGCTCCTGGTCCCTCATGACAATGAACATGGCCAAAAGTTCATGTTCACACATTGCTGTAGAGGTTAAGTATTGGGGAGTTTAGCAGTCAGCTACTGTTAGGGAGTGTGTGCATGTGTGCATCTGCTTGTGTGTGTGTGTGTGTGTGTGTGTGTGTGTGTGTGTGTGTGTGTGTGTGTGTGTGTGTGTGTGTGTGTGTGTCAGCATGTGTGACTGCATATGTGACTGTGTCTGCTGGGTTGTCACAGTGGGGGAGGGAGTGAATGAGGGGTAGGTCAGATAGGTGTATGTGTGTGTGCATATTTGTGTGTGTCTATGTGAGTATGAATGTGAAAATGTTTGGGGGGATGGGTCAGTCATATCTGCACACTACCCTACACTAATGAACACATCTGCAACATAAGGTCAAGGAAAAAACTATATTCCAGGGATAACATTTTACTAATGTGCCATAATGGCATTTAAGGTTGGGCTAACACTAGACACCAGGGAGAACTCTCCCCACATTTTGCTTTTACAGCACTTAAAAACAATGTTGGTTAGAGGAACACTAGACATCAGGGATAAGTTAAAACATAGGTTCATAGGTTCATAGGTGTGTACTACGCTAATGGCCCTAGAGCCTTTACAAGCCTAGCCCATAGAATTACCCTGACATTATGCCAGCCGACCATAGTTACCAGTGCCTCTGTAGAGTAGAACCACTTTAGTGATCCCGGGGTGAATTTTGTATTTTCCATCCACTCATCAAGATTCCTCTTGAAGAGGGCCGGTGAGGTGCTCCGCTTGACATGTATGGGAAGTCTATTCCATAGCATGGGCAGTCTCTGGGGTATGAACCTGTCCCTCCAGCTTGTTCTGTTGCTTGTGGTAATGACTGAAGCAACAGAAGTTGAAACAAACTAAAATGAATAAAACAAAATCCGTTTTATTAACATCCACTTTTCGTTCAAGAAAACTGAACTTCTTCAGACAAACATCAAAAGGTAACAAATGTAAAAAAACTCCTTAAATGCACAATTAACAACACATGGTACATTTGAATGGATCAACCAACTGATTAAAACTCGCTGACATCAATATGTGGGGAAAAGCTGATCTCAAAGCTTCTTAAAGTGCTACTGCATACAAAAGTCAGGTCTTTACAAATTGTGTTTTGAAATCAAACAACTGACCAAAATAAAATAAAAAGTTGTCAATGAAAATGTGTCTAAACATAAAATGTTTAAAACCAAGAAAAACAAAACATAATAAATGGAACTGATTTAATAACAAAAAATAATGAAAAGTAAAACATAAAAAATAATAAATCATAAAGGAAGAATAAAAATAAAAAATAATAATTAATAAATAATAAAATTACCTCTGCATACTTCTGAGTTTCAAAATGCAAGCTAAACTAACTCTGTCGTTAAGACCTGGAGGTCTGTATGAGCAGAGTTTCAGCTGCCAAATCACTTCTAGGCACTCTAATAGTTGAAAAGGACCCCCCCTGATGTCGAAGGGAACCTGTCCTAACACCCTAAAAGTAAAACTGTGCTGAGGATGGTCATTAACATGTTTCGCCAAAGCGTTTTCACACTTGTTTTTCCTAATACAATATAAATGCTCATAGATGCTCATAGATTCTTTCGTTAAAACCTCTGTCAGTCTTGCCCACATAGAACGCTGGGCAAGACTGGCAGCAAGCTAAATAAACAACCGATCGAGATTTGCAGTTGAATCTACCAACAGTGGAGAAAGAAGACCCAGCAATTTTAAATCTCGAACCAGTGGCAATGTGCCTGCACATGTTACAACTCTCACATTTGAAAGTGCCCTCTACTCTGACACGAGTGTCCTTTTTTATTTCTAGTATCCATTTGAAGTTATCACCCCTCCTATATATAAAACTAGGCAAAGTACCAAACCTGGCTTGTAAGGCATCGTCACAACAGAAAATACTCCAGTTATTGACAAACACCTCCTTAATTAAGTGGGTCTCAGCACTATAATTAGTGATGAAAGAAATAGAAGTGTCTACTTTCTTGTTGTCTACAAAGGCTTCAGGAATGACTGGGGGTGAATGTTCTAGTGGACAACTTGTGAACAAACTGCTTTGTAAAATAGGTTTATAAACACCCCCATACGTTTTAGTCTGGACCTCAGTAACCAGGTCGTGAATAAACATGTCTGGGTAACCTCTGTGTAGAAACAATCCCTTGATAAACTCACGTTCATCGTCAGTTACCATTTGAGCAGCGCGCACAAGTTGCCCCTTGACTACCCCTCTTTTTTGGTGCCCAGGGTGGGCACTAGTAAAGTGTAACATGGTGTTAGAATAGGAACTCTTACGATATATTTTGGCCTTAAAGCTACCAGCAGAAATGTCTTTGTATAAGTCTACATCCAGATAAGAAATTCTAGAATCAGACTCTACAAATGTAAAATTCAAAAAAGACATGCTGGAATTGAGATGGTCCATGAAAGTCTCCACATCATTAATTGAACCTTCTGTCAATATAAAGATGTCGTCCAAAAATCTGGTGTAAAAATCGATTTTGAACTGACCGTTGCGGTTACCAAACACGTATCTGTGTTCCCATTCAGCCATTACGATGTTAGCAAAACTGGCCCCATACTGGTGAGCCCATGGCTACACCAGTCTTCTGTCAATATATCTCTCCCCCAAATGCTACAAAGTTGTACTTCAAGATGACGTCTAACAATTCCTGCACCAATCTGATTTCTACACTGCTAGCGTTGTGATGCAGTAAACGGTCAGTGACCCAGTCAATCCCTGTAGCATGAGGGATAGACGTATAAAGGTCTTTTACGTCTATTGTCAAAAATCTATGACCTCTCTTGAATTCTAAAGCACCCATGGCTTTTAAAAAAGCCCAAGAGTCTTTACAAATATGTGTTTCCTTTTCAACTTATTTTTTCAGTATATTATCCACGTAATTGGCTATCGGGTAAGTGATTGAACCCCTAGCATTAACCAATAGCCTCATGGGAGGGTTGTACACATCTTTATGGATCTTGGGTAATCCAAAAACTGTTGGAATCTTGGGAAACGAAACAGTCAAATATTTCAACACATCTTGTTCTATAACATTTTCTAAGAACAAATCATTCAAGAAAACATGGATGCACCTATACGCTGCATTCAATTCATTAATGCTAGACAGTGTATAAGCATCCTGCAATAACATGTGGGTAAGACGGTTTTCATAATGACAAGTGTCCATTAGTACTAAACCACCCCCCTTGTCAGGTTTAAGAATCCTGACAGGTAAACTTTTTAAAGTGTCCAACAAGTCAACTTCGTCATCAGTCAAGTTTTTGTTCGGAAGTGTTCTACAACAGTTGACTAAGTTTCTAATTTCGGTTTCACACAAATGTTCAAATAAAAAAAGTAAGGGGTGAATAGGGGGGTTAAATGTACTTGGAACTCTCAAAGTTTTTGTCTAAAACAGTGTTACTTAAAAATTGACAATAAATTCAACTTACGTATAAACAACTTTAGATCAAGCAATGTATGTGCTAGATTAAAATGTCTCCATGGAACAAAAGTGAGACCTTTTGAAAATAAATCAGACATCTCCACAGTGATTGTAAAACTCGAATAGTTGTAAACAAAAAATCTCCAAAATTGTTACTAATAATGTCAGGTTTTGTCCTTCTCATTACTTCTGAAAAGGCTTCTTGCTGTTGTTTCTGTGATAGCTCCTCGTGTTGTAAAACCTCTGATGGTTCTGTCCCCGGTTCGAGGAAAAAGACGGTGTAGAATGAGAAACCTCCTCATCCCTACCAGCATCAGTCACAAAGTTTTCTGTAGGAACAACATCCTCCACATCCTCTCCAGTGGCTGGCCTACTAGGCCTAGCTGTCTGCCTCATAACCCCATGAGTCAGGTTGACAGGAACACCTAGACTGTCGCCAACACTCTGAGAATGGGGGGGGGGGGGGATTTGCAGTTTGTTTGTTGTATGCATCTATGTCTCTTTTCAGTTTTTTCATTTTCATCTCCATATTACGAGATATCTGTTGGTCTATGGTAGAAAAAATTTGTTTATACTCATAATTATACCTGTTAAAGTCTACATGTGACTTGATGTTAGTATCCAAAATTTCAATTTCAGCACTCAAATTGTCTATAAATTTCTGGTAAAATTTGGCCATTAAGTCCATTAACTCATGTCCATGTCTATCAAACAAACTAATCAGCTCACTATGGAACTCTGAACCAGCTATCAGTCCAGTGGGGTACTGCCAAGAGCGCAAGCCCTTTGGCACAACCCCCACTTTTTTACATTCATTAAAATAGGAAATCTCTAACTGAAGCTTCTTTACCTTTAAAGATTTGTGGTCCAAGGTCTTCAAAAAGCCCACTAAAGGAGTTTCTGATGTCCCTGTGTCTATAGACACGAACACGTTCCTGTTCTCAAAAACTGGGAGTTGCTCATTCAACCAAGATGTAACATTCAGTGAGTCTCCAGTTCGGCTCAGAGATGAAGTTAGAGTAGAGGGCACTTTCAAATGTGAGAGTTGTAACGTGCAGGCACATTGCCACTGGTTCAAGCTTCAAAATTGCTGGGTCTTCTTTCTCCACTGTTGGTAGATTCAACTGCAAATCTCGATCGGTTGTTTATTTAGCTTGCTGCCAGTCTTGCCCAGCGTTCTATGTGGGCAAGACTGACAGAGGTTTTAACGAAAGAATCTATGAGCATTTATATTGTATTAGGAAAAACAAGTGTGAAAACACTTTGGCGAAACATGTTAATGACCATCCTCAGCACAGTTTTACTTTTAGGGTGTTAGGACAGGTTCCCTTCGACATCAGGGGGGTCCTTTTCAACTATTATTAGAGGAAAGGCATAACTACTAGACATCAGCTTTTACAGCACTTAAAAACAATGTTGGTTAGAGGAACACTAGACATCAGGGATAAGTTAAAACATAGGTTCATAGGTTCATAGGTGTGTACTACGCTAATGGCCCTAGAGCCTTTACAAGCCTAGCCCATAGAATTACCCTGACATTATGCCAGCCGACCATAGTTACCAGTGCCTCTGTAGAGTAGAACCACTTTAGTGATCCCGGGGTGAATTTTGTATTTTCCATCCACTCATCAAGATTCCTCTTGAAGAGGGCCAGTGAGGTGCTCCGCTTGACATGTATGGGAAGTCTATTCCATAGCATGGGCAGTCTCTGGGGTATGAACCTGTCCCTCCAGCTTGTTCTGTTGCTTGTGGTAATGACTGAAGCAACAGAAGTTGAAACAAACTAAAATGAATAAAACAAAATCCGTTTTATTAACATCCACTTTTCGTTCAAGAAAACTGAACTTCTTCAGACAAACATCAAAAGGTAACAAATGTAAAACTCCTTAAATGCACAATTAACAAATACACATGGTACATTTGAATGGATCAACCAACTGATTAAAACTCGCTGACATCAATATGTGGGGAAAAGCTGATCTCAAAGCTTCTTAAAGTGCTACTGCATACAAAAGTCAGGTCTTTACAAATTGTGTTTTGAAATCAAACAACTGACCAAAATAAAATAAAAAGTTGTCAATGAAAATGTGTCTAAACATAAAATGTTTAAAACCAAGAAAAACAAAACATAATAAATGGAACTGATTTAATAACAAAAAATAATGAAAAGTAAAACATAAAAAATAATAAATCATAAAGGAAGAATAAAAATAAAAAATAATAATTAATAAATAATAAAATTACCTCTGCATACTTCTGAGTTTCAAAATGCAAGCTAAACTAACTCTGTCGTTAAGACCTGGAGGTCTGTATGAGCAGAGTTTCAGCTGCCAAATCACTTCTAGGCACTCTAATAGTTGAAAAGGACCCCCCCCTGATGTCGAAGGGAACCTGTCCTAACACCCTAAAAGTAAAATTGTGCTGAGGATGGTCATTAACATGTTTCGCCAAAGCGTTTTCACACTTGTTTTTCCTAATACAATATAAATGCTCATAGATGCTCATAGATTCTTTCGTTAAAACCTCTGTCAGTCTTGCCCACATAGAACGCTGGGCAAGACTGGCAGCAAGCTAAATAAACAACCGATCGAGATTTGCAGTTGAATCTACCAACAGTGGAGAAAGAAGACCCAGCAATTTTAAATCTCGAACCAGTGGCAATGTGCCTGCACATGTTACAACTCTCACATTTGAAAGTGCCCTCTACTCTGACACGAGTGTCCTTTTTTATTTCTAGTATCCATTTGAAGTTATCACCCCTCCTATATATAAAACTAGGCAAAGTACCAAACCTGGCTTGTAAGGCATCATCACAACAGAAAATACTCCAGTTCTTGGCAAACACCTCCTTAATTAAGTGGGTCTCAGCACTATAATTAGTGATGAAAGAAATAGAAGTGTCTACTTTCTTGTTGTCTACAAAGGCTTCAGGCATGACTGGGGGTGAATGTTCTAGTGGACAACTTGTGAACAAACTGCTTTGTAAAATAGGTTTATAAACACCCCCATACGTTTTAGTCTGGACCTCAGTAACCAGGTCGTGAATAAACATGTCTGGGTAACCTCTGTGTAGAAACAATCCCTTGATAAACTCACGTTCATCGTCAGTTACCATTTGAGCAGCGCACAAGTTGCCCCTTGACTACCCCTCTTTTTTGGTGCCCAGGGTGGGCACTAGTAAAGTGTAACATGGTGTTAGAATAGGAACTCTTACGATATATTTTGGCCTTAAAGCTACCAGCAGAAATGTCTTTGTATAAGTCTACATCCAGATAAGAAATTCTAGAATCAGACTCTACAAATGTAAAATTCAAAAAAGACATGCTGGAATTGAGATGGTCCATGAAAGTCTCCACATCATTAATTGAACCTTCTGTCAATATAAAGATGTCGTCCAAAAATCTGGTGTAAAAATCGATTTTGAACTGACCGTTGCGGTTACCAAACACGTATCTGTGTTCCCATTCAGCCATTACGATGTTAGCAAAACTGGCCCCATACTGGTGAGCCCATGGCTACACCAGTCTTCTGTCAATATATCTCTCCCCCAAATGCTACAAAGTTGTACTTCAAGATGACGTCTAACAATTCCTGCACCAATCTGATTTCTACACTGCTAGCGTTGTGATGCAGTAAACGGTCAGTGACCCAGTCAATCCCTGTAGCATGAGGGATAGACGTATAAAGGTCTTTTACGTCTATTGTCAAAAATCTATGACCTCTCTTGAATTCTAAAGCACCCATGGCTTTTAAAAAAGCCCAAGAGTCTTTACAAATATGTGTTTCCTTTTCAACTTATTTTTTCAGTATATTATCCACGTAATTGGCTATCGGGTAAGTGATTGAACCCCTAGCATTAACCAATAGCCTCATGGGAGGGTTGTACACATCTTTATGGATCTTGGGTAATCCAAAAACTGTTGGAATCTTGGGAAATGAAACAGTCAAATATTTCAACACAGCTTGTTCTATAACATTTTCTAAGAACAAATCATTCAAGAAAACATGGATGCACCTATACGCTGCATTCAATTCATTAATGCTAGACAGTGTATAAGCATCCTGCAATAACATGTGGGTAACACAGTTTTCATAATGACAAGTGTCCATTAGTACTAAACCACCCCCCTTGTCAGGTTTAAGAATCCTGACAGGTAAACTTTTTAAAGTGTCCAACAAGTCAACTTCGTCATCAGTCAAGTTTTTGTTCGGAAGTGTTCTACAACAGTTTCAAGTTTCTAATTTCGGTTTCACACAAATGTTCAAATAAAAAAAGTAAGGGGTGAATAGGGGGGTTAAATGTACTTGGAACTCTCAAAGTTTTTTTGTCTAAAACAGTGTTACGAAAAATTGACAATAAATTCAACTTACGTATAAACAACTTTAGATCAAGCAATGTATGTGCTAGATTAAAATGTCTCCATGGAACAAAAGTGAGACCTTTTGAAAATAAATCAGACATCTCCACAGTGATTGTAAAACTCGAATAGTTGTAAACAAAAAATCTCCAAAATTGTTACTAATAATGTCAGGTTTTGTCCTTCTCATTACTTCTGAAAAGGCTTCTTGCTGTTGTTTCTGTGATAGCTCCTCGTGTTGTAAAACCTCTGATGGTTCTGTCCCCGGTTCGAGGAAAAAGACGGTGTAGAATGAGAAACCTCCTCATCCCTACCAGCATCAGTCACAAAGTTTTCTGTAGGAACAACATCCTCCACATCCTCTCCAGTGGCTGGCCTACTAGGCCTAGCTGTCTGCCTCATAACCCCATGAGTCAGGTTGACAGGAACACCTAGACTGTCGCCAACACTCTGAGAATGGGGGGGGGGATATGCAGTTTGTTTGTTGTATGCATCTATGTCTCTTTTCAGTTTTTTCATTTTCATCTCCATATTACGAGATATCTGTTGGTCTATGGTAGAAAAAATTTGTTTATACTCATAATTATACCTGTTAAAGTCTACATGTGACTTGATGTTAGTATCCAAAATTTCAATTTCAGCACTCAAATTGTCTATAAATTTCTGGTAAAATTTGGCCATTAAGTCCATTAACTCATGTCCATGTCTATCAAACAAACTAATCAGCTCACTATGGAACTCTGAACCAGCTATCAGTCTAGTGGGGTACTGCCAAGAGCGCAAGCCCTTTGGCACAACCCCCACTTTTTTACATTCATTAAAATAGGAAATCTCTAACTGAAGCTTCTTTACCTTTAAAGATTTGTGGTCCAAGGTCTTCAAAAAGTCCACTAAAGGAGTTTCTGATGTCCCTGTGTCTATAGACACGAACACGTTCCTGTTCTCAAAAACTGGGAGTTGCTCATTCAACCAAGATGTAACATTCAGTGAGTCTCCAGTTCGGCTCAGAGATGAAGTTAGAGTAGAGGGCACTTTCAAATGTGAGAGTTGTAACATGTGCAGGCACATTGCCACTGGTTCGAGCTTCAAAATTGCTGGGTCTTCTTTCTCCACTGTTGGTAGATTCAACTGCAAATCTCGATCGGTTGTTTATTTAGCTTGCTGCCAGTCTTGCCCAGCGTTCTATGTGGGCAAGACTGACAGAGGTTTTAACGAAAGAATCTATGAGCATTTATATTGTATTAGGAAAAACAAGTGTGAAAACACTTTGGCGAAACATGTTAATGACCATCCTCAGCACAGTTTTACTTTTAGGGTGTTAGGACAGGTTCCCTTCGACATCAGGGGGGTCCTTTTCAACTATTATTAGAGTGCTTAGAAGAGATTTGGCAGCTGAAACTCTGCTCATACAGACCTCCAGGTCTTAACGACAGAGTTAGTTTAGCTTGCATTTTGAAACTCAGAAGTATGCAGAGGTAATTTTATTATTTATTAATTATTATTTTTTTATTTTTATTCTTCCTTTATGATTTATTATTTTTTATGTTTTACTTTTCATTATTTTTTGTTATTAAATCAGTTCCATTTATTATGTTTTGTTTTTCTTGGTTTTAAACATTTTATGTTTAGACACATTTTCATTGACAACTTTTTATTTTATTTTGGTCAGTTGTTTGATTTCAAAACACAATTTGTAAAGACCTGACTTTTGTATGCAGTAGCACTTTAAGAAGCTTTGAGATCAGCTTTTTCCCACATATTGATGTCAGCGAGTTTTAATCAGTTGGTTGATCCATTCAAATGTACCATGTGTTGTTAATTGTGTATTTATGGAGTTTTTTTTACATTTGTTACCTTTTGATGTTTGTCTGAAGAAGTTCAGTTTTCTTGAATGAAAAGTGGATGTTAATAAAACACTTAATATTGGACTCTTTGCTGCTGGTTCTGCTGACATGGATTGTGGTAATGAGGTTGAGGTCTCTGGAGCGTGAAGTGCTGAGGCATTGGGATTTCTTTAGGTGTAGCATTTCTAACAGAGCTGGGTCAGACATGGCTTTGTAAGTCAAGCAGACATCGCCTGTAAGTAGGCAATATGAGACAGAAAATAGTTGGAGTTTTTTTTGGGTTTGTCCATATAAGATAAGTGTTTAATCCTAGGATCCTCTTTGTGAGGTACTTTTGTGGCCTCTCCAGTTGTTGCAGATGTCTAGTGAGGTACATACCAAATGGGACATTGTACTCGATGACTGGCCTAATGAGGGAAGAGTAGAGGGAGACAATGACCTCTTTCTCCCTGGATGCATAACCCTTAGTAATGAGATGTGCCACACAGGATTTTCTGACCACAGTGGCAATGTGGTGGTCAAGAGAGGTTGCTGTCAACCTGTGTTCCCAGATCTCTTATGATGCCTTCTGTGTTTAGTGGACTACCATTGATGTGGTAATTCATGGGAACCAAGTTTTTCCCAAAGGGGATGATGACATTTTTTGGCATTGAGCTTAAGGTTATGGTTCTGACACCAGTCGATCTCAGTGAGGTCTTTCTGTAGGATATCAGTCATATGAACAAATACAGAAACTACTAACTCTTCCTGCCAAATCTGTAACAGTTGACAAAGTACTCACCCTGACTTTAAAGGCTGAAAATTTTTAATGTTCTCCCAACAGCTGATGACTGTACGTACTACTCAGACAACCTGGATATGCCACTGTCTGGAGAGCCATGAAGAAAATGTGGTCCTCATACCTCACTGCTGCCTACAAAACACCCTCTGGTCTAATGTCCTGGGCATCTAAGAATGATGGACTATTACCACCACCACCTGCCTCTTCACCTTCTCTTCTACATGGAGTTGAGATGTTAAGTCAACTGTCGCCATCTCCTAAACTGTTTGACAGTCATGCCCAACTGTCTCTGGTCTTCTCGTACACAATCCATCTTTCTTTTGCTGGACGTCCCTGCTTTCTTTTGCTTCTTTTCTCCCTACCCCAAATCATCTTCAGCAGACTGTCTTCTGTTTTTCTGCACATGTGCCTGAGCCACCATAATCTGCTCTCTTTGACCTTTTTTCTAATTGGAGCTACATAAACGTCTGCTCTGATGTCCTCATTTCTTTGTCTGTTGCACAGTGTTCATCCTACCACTCATCTCAAGAACTTCATCTCAGTCACCTCAAGCTTCCTCAACTGCTCTGCCTTTACTGCCCAGGTTTCTGCAACTTATAGTACTTGTCGCACCATTGCTGTATACACCTAAATTTTCATCTACCTGGCATCCGTCTGTCATGCACTACCCAAGGCACTGTCAGTTGTCTGCAGCTCCTCTTGATTCTAGCTTTCACCTCTTCATTCAGACTTGCATTCTCCCTCAACCACCCCTCCCAGATAGTGGAACAGGTTATCAGCTACAAGTATTTTCCCTTCTATTTCAATTCTTCGCTTCTGTCTTCCCCCATTTGCTGCCATTACAATTGTCTTATCTCTATTTAGTTTCATCCATTATGTCCTCAGTTTTGCATTCCATTTCCCTATCCTTTGTTGAAGTTCTTGCTCAGAGTCTACCTGTAATGTCACATTGTCTGCATGCAGCAACTTCGTTGACCTGTCCCCAAAAACCTATATGCTAATGTAGTCCCTCACCAGTAAAAACAGCACTGGGCTTTGAGATGAATCCTGATGCACACCCACTCCCAGCGGGAACCCCTCTATAAGACAACACTGTTCAATATTTTAATCATTACGCCCTCTTTTTACCAATATTTCTGGTACTTTTAACTACCGCAGCACTACCCAAAGCAGCTTTCTTGGGACCTTATCATAGGGTCTCGCTAACTCTAGGAATTCCCAGTTTAACTCTTTCCTCATATTTAGCTTCTTCTCAACTATCTTTCTCACAGCAAACATTGGGCTGGGTTGATGGTGCTGCATCCTTATCTGAATCCAAACTGCTCAGCTCCCATTTTACTTTCTACAACTCTGTATAATTTATTATCTTCTCCAGAACTTTCATGCACTATGACAGGAGTTTGATACCCCTGCACGGCCCACAGTTGATGTCACCTTTTCTACACTGGCAACAGTATGCTTACTCTCCAACCATCTGGGACATGTCTCCCCCCATACCATGATCACCCTCAGGAGACATTTTCTCCTCCATTTCGCCCAACATCTTGATCATATCTGCTGTGACCTCATCTGAGCCTACTGCTCTTCCAGACTTCAGTTTCCTTAGATGCTGCTCTTCCAGGGCAGGATCCTTCATTTTCATCGTAGGCCATTTCTTCTGGCAGTACAACTTCTGTGGGGATTTCTTCATTCATAAACTGCTGGAATTACTCCTTCCATCTGCTTTTGATGGCATGTGAACTAGTGAACAGACTGTTGCTGGCATCCCTTCTGAAGGCTGTCTTGACTACCTTCTTTACCTTTGTCTTTACCTTGCAACCTGATGAGAGTTTCTTTGTGCTATCTACAGAGTCACTTTTCAGAAGATGGTGTAGTGTCTCTGATGCCTTGTTCTTTGTTACTGCAACTCCTCTTAGCTAACTAATATTGTTTCTTTGGTCTGTCTTTTCCATCTCCCACTTTTTCCTGTACTTCTTTCTTTGAGGACTTTCTGGACTCCTGGAGTCTGCCACCAGTTTCCCTTATGTACATTGCTTCCATACCTGGCTTGACTGCATATCTGTTCTATAGTCCACACACATTCAGTTTTGAGGTACTGCTATTCTTCAACTCCACCTTTTTCCTCTTCTTCTATAAGTGCAGGATGGACTTGAGGAAAGTGTGCCTGAGAGCACTCTCCATAGCTAAATCACTGGGTGAGGACCAGGATTACACAGAAGTGTTTGTATATAGAGAAGTCAAAGCCAACTGATTCAGTCACATGGATAGATGTATGCATCGCAAATCAACCCCTTGGGCCCATACAAGTTTGCTCAGCAATGAATGAAAACAGAAAACCTGAACCACCCGTGATGCCTACCTAGGTAAAAAGCCTATTTCAGTCAGCTCTCCCCCCATGATGGGGGAAATTAATGGGCTACTTAACAGAGAGTATGATGGTTGGCAAGTACAGGAGCAAGAAACTGCATAAATTGTCCACTCTACATCATGCTACAGAATTGCAGTAGGTAAGCATAAAGCTGATGTAGTACATGTACCTGGTAAAGTAAACTGTTATACAAATGAAGCATTTGGGATTGGGTGGGGTAGAATGTCAATTACCCCCTTATGAGCAGGAAGCTTAAGAGCAAAGAGTAACTGCCGGTCAGAGGGTTTCAGAAGTGAGCAAACAAGGTCACCAATCATGACAGGCTAAGAAAGGGGTTAGGGCACTAGGATGAGTGAGAGATAGTTCAAGGATATTAAATGCTGTTTGGCAAACTGGGAAGGCATCAGATTCTGAAGCCTGGCTTGGAAAACCTGCCCCCTTTAAAACTATGAGAAAAACTTGGGCACAATAACTACTGCAGGTGGGAGGACAAAGACATCTCTATGAAAAGAGGAGAGGGAATTAATGACCCTTTGGCAGGAACAGGTTGCAACCAACACCACTGAATTTTAACAGTGTTGGAGGGGCACAAAACTGATAAGAAGGGGAGGCTAAAAGCACCAAACTTGACAGAGTGCTGGAGGTAAATAAGACAGACACCAACCTCTGGCAGTAATGAAAAAGGGAAGCAAAGTATAATACCTGCTTTCTTCCTGTTCTTCTATCAGAAATAATGTGCATTGTAAAGAATGCCACATTGGGGAGGAGGTCATGGACCTCAGCTGCTGACAAAGATGAGAAGGTAGTGTGGTACACTGGCTACTGACTGGAGGGTGGGAAACAGAATACATGGGAGAATGAGGGATACAATAGCTGCCAGTCTTAAAAAGAATGCATTCATCACTCCTATAGCAGGAAGGAGGAGTAACAGAGTACCACTTGTATCTGTATCGGGGGAGGGGTTACTAAAGAAGGAACCTAGCAACAAGGAGAAGGCTGAAGGATTGAAGACCACCATTAATTTCTAACAGTGTGCACTTCTAGTGGAGAGTCACCAGCCTTCTGCATACCTTGCTAGATCCAAGAATTGCTAAACCTCATCTGCAGTAATTATTAAAGTACTTTGCATACCCTTAATTGTAAGAGGTGTTTAGACTGCAAAGTTTGGATTCTCCTTGACTCACCTAACCTTACATTAAGGAAAAGTGGTTCAAAAAGTCATGGCCACGACTAAAAATCTGCTCTGAGCTAAAACAGAATGGCATTAAATATACTGATCTGAAGGATATTACCAATATCCTGGCAGATCGATTCAGTGCCAACTTCACCCCACTCTCACCCCCTAAATGGCCCATCTCAATACCGGAAGATTGCCAAATTCCAGTAATAACGGCCACACAGGTACAAAACGCACTCTCTAAAGCCAAGAATACAGCATCCATGGGACCAGATGACATCCCGGGCTGTGTACTACATGAACTACAATATGAACTGGCACCTCACCTAAGTGTCATGTTTAATCATAGCCTCACCTCAGGTTTCGTGCCCACTGAGTGGTGCAGAGCTATAGTTATCCCAATCCACAAGGGGATCCACCTTGGATCCCGGAAACTACCGTCCCATCAGTCTGACAAGCCTTATCTGCAAGGCCATGGAATGTATTATCATGGAACTTATAAACAAAGACATTGGCAACCTTCAAACACTGGACCCCACCCAGTTTGGGTTTGTGAAGGGCCGATCTTGTCTCCTGAACCTGATTGACTTCTTTGAATCAGTCTCCAGAGCCATGGACAAGGGTAAGGTGGTCCACACAGCCTATCTAGACCTTGCCAAGGCCTTTGACACCATCCCCACTCTGGAATCATAGATAAACTTACTAAGTTGGGCATTAATCCCTATGTCACCCAATGGGTTGCTAAATGGCTTACTGATAGAACCCACACTGTAAAAGTAGCCGACTCCAAATCCAGCTCCAGACAAGTGACAAGTGGAGTACCTCAGGGTTCAGTCCTGGGTCCGCTCTTGTTTGGCATCTACTTCTCTGAAGTACAGGTCAACACTAAGGGACTCTGGTTAACAAAGTTTGCAGATGACTGCAAACTGGGAGCCATTATTGAATCCCCAAATGATGTGGATACTCTACAAAAGGGCCTTACAGAAACAGATGCTTGGTGCCAGAGCCATGGGCTCAAGCTCAATGCCAGGAAATGTATTGTTATCCCCTTTGGGAAAAAACATGTATCCATGAATTACCATATAGGTGGCAGTACACTAAACACAGAAAGTGTGATAAGAGACTTAGGTACACAGGTGGACAGTGGTCTCACCTTCGATAACCACATTGCCACAACAGTCAGGAAATCCTTCTATGTGGCACACCTCATCACGAAGGGCTTTTCATCCAGAAAAAAAGGAGGTCATTGTCCCACTGTACTCATCCCTCATTAGACCCATTATAGAATACAATGCCCCATTTGGTATGTACCTCTCAAGACATCTGCAACAACTGGAAAGGCCTCAGAAATACCTAACTAAAAGAATCACAGGCCTAAAGCAGATGCCCTATGCTGACCGCCTTAAAAAACTCCAGCTATACTCTGTCGCATATCGTCTACTCAGAGGCGATCTCTGCTTAACATACAAGGCCATGTCAAACCCAGAGCTGTTGGACATGCTACACTTAAAGAAATCCCAATCCCTCAGAGCTACACGCTCCAGGGATCTAAACCTTGTCATCACAATAAACAAAACATGTTGGAGGGATAGGTTCCTTACTCAGAGACTCCCCAGACTCTGGAATAGATTGCCCATACATGTCAAGCAGAGTGCCTCTTTGGACCTCTTCAAGAGGAACCTTGACGATTGGATGGGAGAAAGGAAATTCACCCCAGGGATCACGTCAGTCGCCCTGCTAGACAGGGGTCCAGGAAAGTAAATAATGTGGGAAGAAATATTCAGGGAATTGTTATGGCTAGGCTTGTATAGGCCCTAGGGCTGATAGCCTAGTACTAACCTATGAACCTATGAACCTAAGTAAAGCCAAACTGTGGGAAAAAAATGAAAGTAACAGTAATACTGAAAGCAACAAAATCAATATTAATTAAAATGCAAAAGTGGAATCTCGCTTACAAAAAAAAAAGTGTAGAACATATGTACACATACATTTATAAATATACATACACATTCATATAAATATATGTGTGCACACATACACACATATATATGCACATATATATGTATATACACAAGGTACTAGAAACCCAAAAGACTTGGGGAAATTAAACTGGCAAAAAATGGGTCTACTTCAGTAGACCAAACGTTTGCTTATCTGTTAAATAAAAAAAAATCAGAATTCAATACACAGGAGGTTCAGATTCAAAAGTTTACTAGTATACACCAGGAGGCAAAAAAACATACAAGTACAGAATTTTGTCTGACATGAAACAGGAAGCACACAATTTTATATAGGTTTAACATTTAGCTATGCCCACCTTACTGACGTGATATGTCACAGGGCATCTACATCGCTTTAGCTTACACGCCTCTATTCTTTTAATCTGCTGATGCAGTATGTTTTAAAAAACTTTTCCTCTAGATACAATATGGCCTTGCTATCCAGCTGGTCAGTCATAATGTCTTTCTGTAAAGTTACTTATTCAAGGTTTCATATCAGTTCGAATACAATGGCAGCTTCAGTCTTTTAATGCATGTCTTTGTTCTGTTACACTTTCTCACACAGCTGCATGATATCTAAGTAGCACATATACAAGGCCATCTCATTCTTACAGGAAGAGCAGAAGATTTCATTATTTCACACATGTAATTTCCTGACCCAGCAGATAATCACTTGTGAAAAGCATAAACATTAAAACTTGCTAAGCTAGCATTCTGTCAGGGTCAGGGATCAGCTTTTGCTTCAAGCCACACTGCAGTTTCAAAACTACTTCACATTTAGACATGAATTAATTTTACTACTATATGATTAATAGAATAAAATGCATTATATACTACTTTGCTTTTAAACTAGCATTTCTCATGTATTCAAATACACATTTTTCTAACATTTTCCCCCTATTAATACTTTTTATTCTATTTTGAAGTATGCATAGTGTCATTTCATCTCCTAGCCTTTTCCGCTCAGGATTTTCAGCTAGGTGAGTCATTTAATCTATACTTCAGAGAAAGCGTCATCTGAAATCAATCTTTCAATTTCAATATCTTGGTAGAAAGTTTCAGTAACAGATACATCAACAAAATCTTTGATTAATCTTTTCATGCAAGGAATTCCACAGCAAACACATGCTCCTATTAGGAGTATACCCACACAAATAGCAATTAGAATGTTCATTAGGATGGAACCCCACCCCCCAAACAGATTCTGGAAAAAGTCTGTCAGTGGGTTTGGGCCTGGTTCAGTCATGGCTGATACTTGCTGAATTACCTCTAGGTGATTATTTATCTCGTGACGATTGTCAGGAATGAAAGCACAGCATTCTTCTTTGATAAGCGCGCACGTACCACCTCTCGCCGCTAGGGTGAAGTCAAGAGCCATCCGATTTTGTAGCACAACAGTTCTCATTGCATTCAGTTCATCAGTCGCTAGTTCTAGGGTGGAAAAAGTTGCATTACTCATTACTTCGAGAAGTTTCGACAACTTCCTCAGTTCCCAGATCGATTTGACTGCTCCATAGGCTGGTAATATTACTGCCCAGGATATAACACTGTCACTCAAGTCCATATGAGTCAATTCGCTTTTGTCTTTTACTGAATTATGGTCTTTCCAACCAGCTTCAATCTTCCCAACTGGATTCACAGGTTTCTTAACTGGACCTTCAGATTTTCGAGCTGTTTCCCTTATGTTTCATATCTTACCCAAAGGTAATTCTGCAGTATGTCTTATTGCCGGAACCAAGTAACCCAAAAAACAACTGCTGGACCAATTCTCAGGTAAGCATTTATATGCCTTTTTCCCACAAATAAAATAACAGTTTTCTACTTTAGTACTAATATGCATCAGCCCTGCATGAAACATTTTTTAATCTATAACTGACAATTGTTTAAACAAAACTGGATTTTTTTGAATGTCACTCATAGTTGTTTTCAATGAGTTTAAATACGAGTCATAATTAGTATTGCAAAAAGTATTGCCATTACTATTCTTAATATAACATCGGTAAGATATGGTTATATTGCAATTGCTCCAGCCCACCTGGAGAGTGTCATTTTTATAGAAACATACAACTCCTTTTTGTGTGACAGGTAAAAATAAAGCTATTTTGTCCTGTGATCTCACAGTTCCTGTGTCGAAAAGTAAATTCTCCCAAGTCTCATTTATCCCCAAAGGGACAGCGGACATTACCAGTCCTCCATATGCTGTTGGTATAGCTGTACAAACCCAGCAATTTGAAATGTTCATAGTCTCTGTATACACACGTTTCATGGCCAGGTATGTGTTAAAATTTGGATGCCAGTCTATAGATGTTTCATCATGCCTTCCCACTTTCACTTGTGTGGTTGTGTGTAGGATAAACCACAGCAAGAGGAAAATTGTCACAATTACAGTTAATAAATGTACACACAACAAAATGATTATGCAACATCTCTGGGGTTTATCTAAACTTCTATTCGCTTTGTTTTTGGCCATCTCAGTCTGGTTGTGTATCAGTCACAAAGTTTTTATCAAGTTGAAAGTTCTTTACCGGTTTACAATGCGTTAAATGAACGCAGGACGTCCTCTCGGCCACTCTAACTGCAGTAGGTGTTGCCAACAAAACCTGGTATGGACCTTCCCACTTTGGACTTGCCCAGTTTTTCCTTTTCATCACTTTCAGCCACACCCAACTTCCAGGGCCCATGACTGCTTCCATTGGTCTGGTCTGTTCCTTATCTAAAAGAGAGTTCAACTGCAAAACAGACTTATTCATTAACAATTTCTTCATATACTCTGCTAACGAACTGTCAGCCTCTTGTTCTGCAGGCATGAGAGCTTTCCACTGAGGCACATAGTATGCTCTCCCAAAAATCATTTCAAAGGGAGTCAAACCCTTTGCATTTAGAACCGTTCTCATACTCAGCAATGCCAAAGGCAGACAGTATATCCAATTCTTTTGGGTCTCTTCTACTAGCTTCCTTAACTTGTTCTTTAGGGTACCATTGTACCTTTCCACCAGTCCTGCTGACTGTGGGTGGTAAGCACAATGGTTCTTCAAGGAGATACCAAAAAAATCTCCCAAGATGGTGAATCATCTGATTCACAAAATGTGTGCCATTGTCACTATAAATCATCTCTGGAATGCCAAATCTAGGGATTACTTCTTTTATCAGGGCTTTTGCCACTGTTGCTGCATTCGGGTTTTTGGTTGGAAAAGCTTCTACCCATTTAGAAAACATGTCTACAATAACTAAACAAAACTTCTTCCCTTCACATTTATTCAATTCTATGAAATCCATACAGATAGTATGGAATGGGTACTGTGGTATAGGAAAACTTCCTTGCTTGGTTTTAAATGCTCCTTGTGCATGATGCTTGTTACAAGTATGACAAGCTGCACAAAATTTTTTTGTGTAGTTTATGTATCCATATGTTTGGAATATTCGATTTACTAACTGTACCATCCCCCCTGTTGAGACATAGCACTACCCATGGCTCAACAAAGCTGCATATCTAAATAAATTAGATGGCAATATCGGTTTACTTTCTTTGGAAATGTACAGTCCATTCTCAAGAATTGCACCTCGTTTTACCCATTTTTGTTTTTCTGCTTTTGTTGTAAGCATCTGCATTGTTTTTAACATGTCTAAATCTAAAATCTCAGAGGGTTGTAATTCCTCATTTAAAAGTAAAGTTTCTGAGTCTGAGGCTGCTTGCTTTGCAGCTGCATCAGCTCATGCATTGCCTTTCGAAATCTTATCTTGTTGTTTTGTATGAGCTACACATTTACAAATAGCTACTTTGGTAGGTAACTGAATAGATTCTAATAACTCCAAAATAAATTGCATGATTAATAGGTTTTCCACTAGATGTTATCATTCCTCTATTTTTCCATTGTTTTGCAAATACATGTACTGTAGAAAAAGCATACTGACTGTCAGTATATATGTTTACACACTTGTTTTTTGCTAAAGTACATGCTCGTCAAAGCTATCAACTCTGCTGCTTGTGCAGATAAGTTGTGTGGTAAGGATTGAGCTTCTAAAATTTCAGTGTCTGTAACTACTGCATATCCCACCAGATTCTTCCCTGTAGGACCCCTTCTGCATGAGCCGTCCACGTAATATGTCACCTCGGCATTATCCAAGGGCATATCTGTAAGATCTTGTCTAGGTAAAGCTAACTGTTCAATTTCCTGCAGGCAGCTGTGTGGTGTGCCCTCCGCAGGAGTTGGAAGTAATGTTGATGGATTCAATGTCGTACATCATTCAATTGTCATATGAGGTTGGCTCAGCAGTATAGTCATACATGAAAGATGTCTAGCAGGAGAAAGGTATGCCATTTTCTCTTGCAGTAATATTATTGCAACTGCATGAGGTACTCTCAATGTGAGAGGGTGGAATAACACCACTGAGGCCGAAGCCTGCACTGTCATTGCGGCTGCAACTACTGCTTGTACACAGTGAGGCAAAGATCGCACCACTGGGTCTAACTGTGATGAATAGTAGGCTATGGGGAGTTGCTTGTCCCCATGTTGTTGCATCAATACTGACGTCATATATCCTTGCTTACAATCTACGGTCTGAAAGAACCATTTGTGATAATTTGGAAGTCCTAAAACTAATGAAGAAGCTATCAACTGCTTCAACCTGCAGAAAGCCGTTTCTGCTTCTGTTGTCCATTGTAAAATGTCTTGTGCTGCCATTGGTGTCTTATATATCAAATCAGTTAATGGAACAGATTCCAAAGCATAATTTAGTATCCAGCTCCGACAAAAATTAGTTGTACCTAAGAAAGACATCATTTCTTTCTTGGTTGTTGGTTTGCATGCTTGCAAAATCGCTGTTTTTCTTTCCTCATCTAGTATTCTACCTTCATTGGATATTACATATCCCAAGTATCTAACTTGTTTTCTCCAAAGTTGTAACTTATTTTTGTTTACTTTGTGTCCTTGTATTGCTAAAAATTTCAATAATGCTACTGTATCCTCCCTGCACTGTTTCTGGGTGGGGGCTGCTAGCAAGATGTCATCTACATAAAGTAGAACTTGACTACCTCCCGGTGGGGTAAATCCTGCCAGGTTGCTAGCCATTTCTTGTGAAAAAATTGTTGGGCTCCCACAATATCCCTGCGGTAGTCGAGTATACGTATACCTTTTACCCTGAAATGTAAATGCAAACCAATATTGACTATCAGGATGTATAGGTATTGAAAAGAAAGCATTGCTAATATCTACCACAGAGAAATACTTCTGTTGTGGTTCTAAATCATTTAACAAAGTATGTGGGTTTGGCACCGTAGGTGCTCTAGGTATTACTACATTATTTACAGCTTGTAAATCTTGTACCATCCGCCATTCCCCGTTTGCTTTTTTAACAGGAAATAGGAGTGTATTACATGGTGAATCAGGAGATTCTACCAGTACTCCTTCTTTGAGTAATTCTGCTATTATAGGTTTAATTCCTATTTCTGCATCCTTTCTCAAAGGGTATTGTCTTTTCTGTGGTCTAAAAGCTGACTTTGGGGTTATTGTAACTGGTCCTGCTGTTCGAATAAGTCCTACATCTGACTTGCCTGTTGACCAGAGAGTTGTTGGAATTTCACATAAGGTCTTTTCTTCTTCTTCTAATAAAAATGCTAATCAGCTGTCCTCACTAGATTGCAAGTGTACAGCTGGATGTGTCTGTGTCAACCAATTCAGTTTTGTTTTTGTATCCCTTGTTCTGATAGTTCTAAATCAGTCTGTTTCTCCCATCTTGTTACTTTTTCTCCTAAATCTGCCCATTTGACACTTTTGTTCTTTGTCAAGCTGACATGTGGCAACCAATTTGATCTATACAATGCAAGGAATTCTTGAGTTAATGAACAGCTAACTACACTGTTCCCCTCAGTATCCCAGTACAAAGCACTAAAACCAATCTAGTTGCACGATTTCTAAACAGTTCTTGCTCATACTCTCTATCAGGTCCTGGTGTGGTACAGTAATATAGAGTACAGTGTAACAAATGCTGTTGATCAGTGTCAAGGGAGGGGGCTTTACTGATGGCTACATTCATCAGTTCCTCGGTCACTGCCCCTGGACCAGTCGTGACTAGGTCCTGGCTGTACCAATAAAAGGTTTCACCCTCCGATCGCACTACAAACGTATTCATTTGTCTCTGTGCCTCCATACCTTGTACAGTTGGAACTACTGCTATGCCAAATATCTGCATAAGGTCCCTGCCCAATAGGTTTACTGGACACTTTGCAGACACAACTATTTTACTTCTCTGGGTCATACCTGAAACAGGGTCAGTTATTGCTATATCATGGGAAAGTGATTCTCTGTATAGCTGTCCATTTGCGGCTTTTACTAGTATATAATCAGGTGATTCTGAATGTTCTGTAACATGGAGGGGTGTATCAAAGTCCGTGACTCTCCTGAGTCACACAGGAATTTGGCTTCCCTTCCCTCCACCAGAAGTGTAATTTCCGGTTTCGTATCTGCCAAGTAGAGCTCTAAGCTCAACAATGCTAAGTCCAAAATTTCACTTTCTTCATCCTCCATATCTACTTGCACTTCCTCTACTCCTTCTGTCACATTTACATTTGCTTTCTGTTTATTAAGTTTTTCTGATGATTTCTGACTTTCACTTGATGTATCCTCACTATCATATAGTCAGTCCTCATCTCCTTTATCTTCCATAATTACCTTCTTGTTTTGCCTACAATCCCTTGCTAGATGCCCTTTTTTCCTGCATTTGAAGCATTCACCTCTCTTTTTCCTCTCTTCAAAATCTTCTGATCATTTGTCAGACTGTTTGTTTCTCTGGACATTCTTCTTGCCCTTTTTACCTGACTGTAATACAAATACTTCCGCTCCGTCTTCAGCAGTGAAGACTTGTGCCTTCTTTTTCTTTTTACTATTAAAATGTCTCTCAGCATGTCTAGCATATTCGAGTAAGGCTTGTAGCCTCCCTGTTCGATGATCTATCATATGCTTCGTAATGAAGCTACTAATAGGTGCAATGCAACCTTTCAAAAATGCATTTTTTAATTGTTCTTCATACGGGGAATCATTCCTTTGGTTCTCAGGAACTGACATACCGCTATGATTATTAAAACATTCTAATAATCTAGCATAATATCCATCTATTGTCTCATTTTCCTGTTGTATGTATTGATTAATGCAATCTGCTCTAGGTTTCCATTTCTCAGAGATTCGGTCTGTCAGACCTTTCACTCTGTTGTCTAACTCTGCATCACTATGTGGGAGTGGTCTGAGCTCTGCATTACGAGGATTCCAGGTGCCACAAATCATGTGCCAATCTGGACCTATAATTTGTCTCACTACTTTTTCTACTTCTTCCCCATTCAAGTGGTAACTTAACCTCATGCCTTGTAAATCTTCTAAAAATTTCGTAAAATTGACTTTCGGATGGGGGATTCCCTCAGTAGCCTTCCGGATGTCTTCCGGTGTCCATGGTCTATATACTAAGAGTGTTGGATCCTGCCCTTCCTGTCCTGCCTGAGGATTTGGAACTTCTATAAGTGGGCATATTTCTTCCTCACTCTCATCCTGTAGATTCCTCTCTATTTGGTATGGTTCTGTGTCCCTATGTGTTCTATGTGTTCGGGACCTAGTCTCAATAGGATCTCTAACAAATGGAAACTTCAGGATAACACGGAGGCGGACCAGCCTGTCCACTCGCTTCATATCCTGAAAAGCGTAAGGGAGGGGGTAAGGGAGGAGGAGGAGGAGCTGTAGCTATTACCAAGTTATTATCCTCTTTGTCTAAAAATAATGTTTTTGAATTTTTAAGCTTCTGTTCCCTACGATTTGCTTCCTCAATCCACCTGTGTACTTGAGGAATGCCTAGTTGGCGTTGCCTTTTTGCCTGACCTCCTGCATCAGATTTAAGATGCTTAAGGAGTTTAACTAGTGAAGGTTTATCTAGTTTACCATCAAATTCATATTTATTAACCCATTTCGTATAATACCTAACATTATCAGCACGCTGTAATTGCGTGTATTTTGCATCTTCAGTTAGGGGCGGATCTCGCGAAGTTTTAGTGCACTGATTACCCATGTCAAAGAAAATGTTACGTAACCCTTTTTTATCACGTGATATCAAATTCTTAGTTCCTGTTTACAGTTTATCTAGAATAACTGTCTACCTTATTCTGTTACGCTGATCTATGACCAAATATACAGTACTTCCTTTTGTCCCTGATCTGCAAAACAAATCTTGACAACAATATACTGTAACCTAGTCCCTGATCTAAAACAGAAAAAAGGCAAATTCTTCCTACCTGAGCCTCCTGGTTTTGAAAAAACATTCAAATTCCGCTCTTCGGCCACAGATCAGAAAGTGGCCAGCCTCTTTACACATGACAATTCAGTCGGAGGTCTTTTCACTCAAGAAGAACCATTTCTGTAACTTCTCCTGCGCAGTATTCGACCACCGATACGCTCTGATCTGCAGCTTACCAAGGGAATTCCGTCTTGAAAGGACCAAACTGTTAAATAAAAAAAATCAGAATTCAATACACAGGAGGTTCAGATTCAAAGGTTTACTAGTGTACACCAGGAGGCAAAAAAACATACAAGTACAGAATTTTGTCTGACATGAAACAGGAAGCACACAATTTTATACAGGTTTAACATTTAAAACTGAAAATAGCCAACAAACAAATAAATCCAAAAAATGGCAGGAGGAACCAAACAGAAGAATCCACAAATCCAGAAAATAGCGTACAAAACCTTTAATGACCGCTTTCATCACACGACTTCATCAGGTTTAACATTTAGCTATGCCCACCTTACTGACGTGATATGTCACAGGGCATCTACATCACTTTAGCTTACAAGCCTCTATTCTTTTAATCTGCTGATGCAGTATGTTTTAAAAAACTTTTCCTCTAGATACAATACGGCCTTGCTATCCAGCTGGTCAGTCATAATGTCTTTCTGTAAAGTTACTTATTCAAGGTTTCATATCAGTTCGAATACAATGGCAGCTTCAGACTTTTAATGCATGTCTTTGTTCTGTTACACTTTCTCACACAGCTGCGTGATATCTAAGTAACACATATACAAGGCCATCTCATTCTTACAGGAAGAGCAGAAGATTTCATTATTTCACACATTTAATTTCCTGACCCAGCAGATAATCACTTGTGAAAAGCATAAACATTAAAACTTGCTAAGCTAACATTCTGTCAGGGTCAGGGATCAGCTTTTACTTCAAGCCACACTGCAGTTTCAAAACTACTTCACATTTAGACATGAATTAATTTTACTACTATATGATTAATAGAATAAAATGCATTATATACTACTTTGCTTTTAAACTAGCATTTCTCATGTATTCAAATACACATTTTTCTAACATTATCCCACTTTTATACTGCCAAGATGAAAGGCTGACAACCACATAACACAGTCGTCCCAAACACAGACTTTCCACTCCAGGTAAGTAACATGTGCTTTTATGCTTCTTAGGGTCAGGGGGAACACTTAACACTAGGGAAAACTCTCTATACATCATTTCTGAATGGTGTTTAAAGAAGTCATGGGTCAGTGAGGAGGATTAAGCGCTAGGAAAAAGTTAAAACATCAAGCCTTAACAGCACTTAGGTAAGTAAGAGCACCAGATACCAAGGAAGCACTTCATACCACGTCGTAAAGGCACTTAATAAAAATAAAAAGGACAACATGGGTTGAGGGAACACAAGACACCAAGGGCACTCTATATAGTGTGTTGTAAAGGCACTAAAAAGACTTGAACTTTGTACCCTCACACAAAGGATATTGGTCCTCAGCACCATCACTAGACACTGGGGATATCTGTAACAGAAAGTGTGTAATGCGAACAGTGGAGGAAAAAGGCCTAAAAACCTGAATCCTTTACACAGGTAACAGAAGCATTAACCCATTATGTTGCCTAATTTGTGGACATAGTTTTTTTTTTTTTTTTTACATTAATAAGAAGATTGAAGGTCTAATGTCTGGCATCTTTCAATGCTCACAACAGTCCATGAGTCATGAGGGACAGTAGGTGGAGCCTTCAGTAAACTGTAGAGAAGTACACCAGATGAAACCAGGGATATTATCTAAACTATTACTGGGAGACCATTAAAATTTAATAAAACAAAAGCTCTAGCATTAATATGTATTATTCAAGCTGCGGCGTTATAGCGGTAGCATTGTTGCCTCACAGCAAGAGGTTCTCCTGTTCAATTCTCAGCTGGAGTGCCTTCTGTGTGGAGTCTGCATGTCCTCCCCATGGTTGAGTGGCCTCTGAAAGACATGCATGAATGGACGTGCCTTCACTGAAGGTCGGGCGTTGGGCTGGCAACTCAGTACCATAAAAATCGACTGCCAATCATTAGCGGACCGGAGTTCCGCTGTGGCAACCCCTAACTGGGAAAAGCCAAAAAGACAAACAACAACATAAAATACTAATGGGAATGAATTGCTAATATCTGGCTTTATTGACTGACTATAATAAACAGTTATTTACAAGGCCAGGGAAAAATATGTAAGAGGAGACATCATAAATATTGTAATAACTCATGGTCAGGTAAGAGGTATGTGGTATGTCTGTGTCAATGTAATGACTGGATGCTAGGGTTGACTGCCACAAGAATGTACTAACTTGTCCTCAAAGCAGGTTACAGAGATTCAGAGGTATGCAGATTAGCTGATAATGAGATATTTCCTCACTGCAGTTAATATGCCTCTGAATCAGAAAATACTGTACAACCGTAACAGGACTTGTTTTTACTCAGCCCTTAGTGTAAGTGCTGTTTTTTTTATTTTTTATTTATTTTTTTTAATCCTCAGGATAATATAGTTATTTGTAACATTATATTTTAACAGTATGTATGCTGTTTCAGTAATATAGCAATTGAATCCCACTCTTGTCTGTATGCATCCCCTCTACTCTCGAATTTGAACAAGACTGTCCTTAACAAACTCTCAATTTGCTACAACCACATTGCCAGATTTGCCACTGGGCTGCCTTTTAGGACACATCATTGCATCAATCTAAATCAGCTTGGTTGGCTTGAACTACCTAGCCTAATCCAGTATAACCAACTGATTATGGCCTATAAAATCCTCTATAATCCGGACAATACTCCTGCACTTAAAAATATTATCACCCCCTATAACAATCCTAGACCACTTCGATCCTCTAACAAACTACTAATTCAGACTAGCAAAATTAATAACACAGCTGGTGATTCTCTCTTTGCAAACTCTGTAAGTAGATCCTGGAACGCTCTTCCAGCTGATATTACCTTACTTTCCACCTTAGGTCAATTTAAAACTAGACTCAAACAACATTTGTCACTTAACTGGCTATGTCAATGTATCAAGCCTGGCTAACTCGAATGTGTAAAATCTGTTAACCAGTTTACTGTGTAATTTAATGTAATCCTGACTTGTGCTCAGGACTAACTTTAACCTGTGGAACTTGTTTAACTTGCTTACTTATGTAATCTCTGTAAATAATCTGTTTGTAATATGTAATGTTGGTATTATGTAATGCTGTATCTGCTTACCCTTGGAGCTTTTCTCCCCGGGCCTCCGCTGAAAATGGACATGCATCCAGTCGGACTATCCCAGTCAACAAATGTAAAATAAATAAAATAAAAATAAAATAGTAGAAAGGATCCACTGTTATTGATCTAATCTGTTTCATCAATGTTCTGTTAATCATCACCAAAACAGCTAAAATCACAAAAAGTCACTCTTCAAAGCAGCACTCAACTGACTGTATAGAAGTCAAAATAATCTGCCTTTTATTTATTTATTTATTTATTTATTTATTTTTTGCTAGGAGGCAAGCCCCATTTATATGCAAATTACCATTTCCCTCCTGTTGAAGTGCCATACAACCAAAACTGATGTCACAATGCCTAAAAAACAACCACTTCTGACATACTAATGAAATTGCAGGTTTGGTATTTACTGCTTATATGTCTTTTCTGAGCAGTCTCTTTAAGCACTTTAATTAGTGAACTAATTGATTTATTGGCTGTATTATTTAAGCTGGAGATTTTTATCGGTCTGTGATTCTGATGAAGTCCAATTTCGGAAGGACGAAAGTGCTTAATCACAGTTTGTTCTAATAAGAGAATATATTGTACTTGGAGGTCCTTTTGGCTGGAGCAATATTTTTTAAGAACTGCGGTGGTGGTGCCGCAGTAGCGTTGTCGCCTCACAGTAAGACGTTGTCCTGTTCAATTCTCAGCTAAAGCGTCTTCTGTGTGGAGACATGCGTGAATGGGCGTACCTTCATTGAAGGTTGTGCATCAGGGCTGGCGACTCGGCATGTAAAAATCTACTGCCAATCATTAGCGGACCGGAGTTCTGCTGTGGCGACCCCTAACCGGGAAAAGCCGAAAGACACAACAACATTCAAGTTGCATGCTATAATATTCACAAAATGCTATACAACAAACTATAGGTTTTCTTTAAAGAAAACAGAAAGAAAATGATAAACTGTTCAGCAACAAATTGCAATAAATTGTGTAACAATACAATGCTTTGTATACATACACACATGCGCATGTTCACCTACACACACACACACACACACACACACACACACACACACACACACACACACACACACACACACACACACACACACACACACACACACACACACACGCGCGCGCACACATTTATATGGGATGCATTCACTTCGTCAAACTGTAATTGGTCTGAAACAGGATGATCTGTGTGGAACATTATTAATTTCATACCATTGAATGTGGTATACATGCCAAAAGGGGGAAGATGTATTGTTGTAGGTAAGTTTGTGTTTTGGATACTAATGCTTGCAATTCAGATATATTGGAGTATATCAATAGCAGAGTTAGGGTTAGCATACATTAAGAAGCTGGTACAGTCCAAATATGAATTATTAAAAGGCAGTTACAACTTCTTGGGTGTCTTTTAGCAGTGGATTGTAAGACAGTTACTAGTAAAAAAGCAGCAAATCTATTATAACTCCCTTCTCACAATTTCTGAATAAAACTTCTATCATATATAAAAGGCAAATCTATATTAAACAAGACCTAGAAAATCTTAAATTTTGAACTAAATTGTCTGTCTCCTTTATTGGATAAGTATAAAGGGGTCTATATTATAACATCGAAGTCTTAAAACTTCGAATGTTATAATATCGAACCATTTCAATTGAAAGACTATAACATCGAACACTCAGAATAGCAAATTGTTTCCCTGGGAAAAAATTTGCTGTTCCGACAAAGATACACACAACACAAGCACACCAAAATAAATAATCCACACACATACACTTCACAAAACCCTACAGTAAACCATACACACACTACTAGCTATCCACTTACCTTAACACAACCATAACCCTAAGGTCTGTAACTACTGCACACTCACCTTACTCGCTCCGTAACCCTAAGATCCCTAACTATCGCACACTCACCTTACCCGTTCCCTAACTCTAAGGTCCCTATCGCTCACTCACCTTATCCACTCCCTAACCCTAAGGTCCCTACCACACACTCACCTTACCCGCTCCCTAACCCTAAGGTCCCTATCGCACACTCACCTTACCCGCTCCCTAACCCTAAGGTCCCTAACTATCACACACTCACCTTAACCCGATCTGTTTGCACACTTACCTTAACCCAGTCCATAACCTTCGCTCCACAGTCGAGGAAATAGCGAAGCTGCAGAAATGGCTCACCAAATACTTTCCCTAGGAAAGTATTCAATATTCTGCAGCTTCGCTATTTTCAGCGTTGGGTGCATAGGGTTTGATATTATAACATTCGAAGTTTTAAGACTTTGATGTTATAATATAGGCCCACAAAAACTACTCCTGTAGCTCAGTTCTTGTGAAAATTAACATTCCACAATATAATTTTTGTCATTTGTGCCATTCAGAGTATCTTCCTTATTTTTTGAGTATCCTAATTATGTTGTTTTTTAATTAATTAAACAAACCAGCACAGAAAAAAATACAATTTTGAAATGCTACAACTTTCCTATGGAGTAAACACTTGCATTCACACTGTGTTCCCAAGTCTGGCCAGGATTTATATACACGTGTGTAACTATGATATGCATTTGTCTTAATTTTTGATCTCTGCTAGAAAGTGGTAAAAATGCAGCTATGCCATCCAGTTACACCACTCATTTTCAGATATTATATGGCTTTAAAAGTGTACCTAAGTAGATGTTTGATTAGTTTAGAGTGCTGTAAACATCTTTTCTGGTTGGCTATAGTGCTTACTTTCTGATTTTAATACAATTGATGCATCTCAAAAAGACTCGACTGTGGAAAAGGATAATGTAGTTACAAAAGAAAAAAAAAACATTTGGTGAATATCTTTAAATACATAGCAAATTAACCTTGTTAGCTAGTTAAAGAGAGGGAGAATATTGATAAAAGTGGATTAGTTGAAGTTCTTAATGTTTTTTACATTTTTTTAGTTTTACATTGGAACACAAATGCTATTTACTAGTATGAGAAGCAAGTTAGGATGCTAAGAAAAGATTAGATAAATGAGCTTCGTAAGTAGGTAGGGTACAGCAAGAAATAGGAAAAGGTACATGGCTCATAAATTCATAGGTTTATACTAAGCTTAGGGCTGGAGATCCATTGAGATGCTTATCCACAAAACCCTTGTAATGATAAGGATGGATTTGTTTCTTTGGATAGGAGATCATTAGCGTTAATGACTACCTTACCTATTAACTTTCATTTAATTTCTCAATAAATTGGCTAAACTTTCTGTGACTATTAAATCATATGTCATATAACTAGTGTCTGTTCTTAGCCAATGTTTTCATATTATGTGTAATTTGGTATAATTATTTAAAATATAGTTTTTTTGTATTATTTTTAAGACTGTAAAATTATTGTTCTTAAAATGTTTTGTAATACTTTGGAGATTTTCTTCCCAGGCCTCCACTGAAAATGGGATCCTATCCAGTTGGACTTTCCTGGTAATCAAGTGTCAATTAATTTATTTATTTATTTATTTATTTATTTATTTATTTATTTATTTATTGATTTATTAATGCCAGTCATGACTTTACAGTTATAGATCAGCTTGTTAGCTTTAAAGGCTTTCAGGAAGATAATCTGCTTGATGCGTAGAAGGGGTCTCTTTCAAGTTTGGAGGATGCATTGGTTAGGAAAGCTATCATGCCAGCAGGTATTTTAGATATTACAGTGGAAATTTATTTCCTTGGAATGGGTATTAGTTGAACTGTTTTAACCATGAAAGTAAAATAAATTGAAAAGTGATGGGTCTTTCTTAGCAAAAATTGCAAGAGGAAAGGACTTCTTTCAGGAGCACAGAAAGACTGAGCAGAGGTATATAGATATTAGTCTGTTAGGGACTTTAAGTGGCTTAAACCAGAGATTTTTTTCAGCTAAGAATCTTTGGAGCCATTCTAGTAAGGACAAGAACATCCACAGAAGTAGAAGAGATATGTTAATAGATAAGCTGCATGAGGTAGAAGGAGATTTTGACCACAGCTGAGATGTGGTTGCAATAAAGAGACTTCATTGTCAACACATTTTGTCAGGTCTCTGCTAGTGGGGTTGTTTTAAGTGGAATGCTAGTGGCATGATAAGAGGAAGGGATAGAATGAGAGCTTATGATGCATGCATCATATGTAGGTCAGATCCAAGCTTTGTTGGGGAATTTGGGGAGAATTTGGATATCATGGTGTGAGCTGGCAACAGCACTCAGTTTTGCAGTTATTTGTGGATTTTCTTGTCCATAACACTTGGCTGTCCAATTTTACCTGTAGGAAATAAACTACAGATATGAGATACCCAGGACTGTGCCCGAGTTACACCATTAGTAATGTTTCTGTGGCTAGAGGAAACACCCTCTACTTGGACTCCATGAGTTTGCTAAATAAGCAAATTAGGTACTCAACAGACAATATAAGGGATAGAGAGTTTGCTTAAGAAGCCTATATGGGAAGTAATGTCAAAGACATTAGCAAGGTAGAAGTAGGCAGTATGGATAGTCTGGAATACATCTAAAGCTACTGTGACCTTGTCAAAACAAAAATAATCAGATTGGATACTAATGAACTGCCCATAAAACATCAAAATTTATTGGAACTGAGGGTCTAGAGGTCAGCTATATCATTGTTAATTATTTCAGTGATAATATTTTTACAGAAAAAGCTAGTGACACTAACAGGCTTGTACTCTCTGGAGTCTGATGTTAGACCACTCCTGTGGAGGGAGAAGGGAACAACTGTGACCATTCTTTGAGCTTCAGATACATAGCCCATGGCAAGACTAAGAGAAAATAGATTCCAGCAGAGTTTCTAGGTAGGAGCAGAGGGGGGTGTCATATGGTGCACAATCGGCAGATGTCAATCAGTCTTCCAGGCAATACCAGCATTTAGAAATGAATGCTGGAATTGCATCTGTGGTCATAGCTGAAGTTTGTTTTACCACTCTATGTGTGACATAAACTGCAGCAGCTGCTTTCTACAAATGTAGCAAGTAGTTGCTACAGTTTAAAAGAATACACACAAACACATATGTATATATCTATATATATATATATATATATATATATATATATATATATATATATATATATATAGATAAAATAAGTCCCACCCCTAGACTTCAGAAATGAAGTTCTTTAATTTTTGTATGGACTGTAGCAGCTGTGTGCTACAAATGTATAAGAAAATCCCAAGTTCAGATTTTATAACTGTAATAATCCACAAAATAAATTATACAAATTGTAGTTCTACTTTTATTAAAAAATAAATACATTAAATCAAAATAACACAGTAAGCGCCTACCCCAAGTTGACTTCTTCAGACTGTAACAAACACTAAGAAACACGTTCATTTTATTCAAGTTGAAAGGTGGTCATGTGACCAAAAATAGTCAGGTAAGTAATGTTGCATGCTGTGAATGTGTGTTATTGGCACCCTGATTCCTAATGGCATAGACATGCTCATAACTTCTCTTACATAGATATCTAGATATTCTGCCTATATATAATGCACTGTATCTTACATGTAAAATAAAATAAATCACATTCCTGGCTTTGCAAGTGAGTAATTTTGGTATTCTTTATAATTTCAAATTTACCAACATTTCTGGCTTATCCTTCATCAGATACTGACACTAATTAAAATTGCCACAAACTTTCATTCCCCCTTACTTATTATATCTCCATTAACCATTGTCTATTATTTCTTTTAAGGTTTTGCTTTTCTAAAAGACAAACCTGGGACCCCCCCCACACACACACACAAGATTTTAACTGCACCTCAGAAAAATGTTTAAAAGTTCACATTGTTATGTATAATACACCTAATATTTTCTGAGTTAATGAAGCTAACTAGCTTTTTGTATATATATTTGTCTTCTTCAGAATCAGAATGATTGCTAGCAGACCAATCATCATCCAAAATGTCATGTTCAGATTTGTCCTTTCTCCTCTCCAACACATGTGTATTCTGTATCTGCAAGGTTCTTGGGGTAACCCATGTAAAAGAATCACTTCTTCAAGTTGTTAGCCTCATGTGAATAATCAGCTTCACTGTGTGTTAACCATCTTGACTGTGTGTTAATCTACTGGACTTTATAAATTGATGTTTCACTATGTTTTTCTTTACCTAAGGGGGATGCTTACTGATGTAGGATACTTAGCCATTACTGGATACAGATTTTCCAGCTGTATATTTCTGTAGAACATCCCTCTTTTTCTGTAAAAGTAAATCTAAAAAAATAAATAAATAAAATGTGGGGCAAAATATATAGAAAATTTCATACGCTCATTGACCAAATTTAGCAGAGTAAAAAGCTTAAAAAGGTTTTCTTTTCACAAAGTCCGAACCATAAAAATATCATCAATAAGGTGTTTATAAAATGTAATACAAGACCTATAAGACATACAAAATTATATGGCAGCACCTCATGTAACCTTAAGCATATCTTCAACACTTGTAAGTTAGACTTTTTTGTACAGACAATAGGATACAGTTTCCAACCTCTTATCTTTATAGATTGCAGAATATAATGACTTTACATCCAGTTACCAAGAAGTGCGAGTCTCTCAGACGCACATTTTTTATCTTTTGTATAATATCAAAAGAATGGTTGATAGAGGATTGAATTTGCTGGACTACCAGGTTAATAAATTTCTCAGTGTTGACAGCTATGGCCTTAGTCTTAGTCCCTTTACTGAAGATTATTATGGGTCTTAAGGGGGATTTAAAATGTCTTTATGCATTATCAGGAACCACAAAATATAAGAATAATGAGCACTTTCTACAGCAAGATAAGTCCCTCTGTTGTCATCATTGAAACTCTCAAGGACCCAGTCTTTGAAAAAGGCATTAATTTACCTAAATGTTCTCTTGACATCAGAAAGATTCACCTCACCATAATCATATTTATTGTTCAAAAAGCTGGACATTTTGATAGCGTCCCACCTGGCATTCAACAATTACTAATGTGCCCTCTTTGTCGGACTTCAATATTCTGATATTTTCTTCCACCTCAACCCTTTCAGGCTAAATGTTCTTCCTTAGAGAAATTGTTGTATCTATTGCTGGGAGGTGCAGATATTAGCTGTCTAATCTCTCCTTCACAGACATTCAGGAAGACAGACACATCTGGAACTAATTAAGACTGCAAATACTTAACTTTTTAAAAGTCATAACTGCTCTGTCAGATGTAGTCTTGTTGATGACAGAACAATTTCAAATTTAATTTACATTTTCCTTCAAAAAAATAATAAAAATAAATATAAGACTCCATTCACTTTAGAGATTGCAGCAGTATTTACATGCTCATTTAGATGGCATTTCATGAATAGCAATATACTAGATGACTCAGACTTGGTTACTGTTATTCCAGAATCAGGATAAAGGTATAAAAGATGACTCTTGGGAAGAATAGATTAAGAACAATAACTGGCATGGAAACTGAGAAGAGTATCAGGGAGTGACTGGTGGGATTTCTTAGGAAGAATAATTTACATGATACTTCTTAGCATGGATTTTTCCTGAAAAAAAAATAGTCTAACTAGCCTGCTGTGGTTTTACAGCTAAATTACAATGGAACTCAATAATATATCCCAACAGATGTGGTACTTTTTGGTTTTAAAGAAGGTATTTGACAACTTTAGTTTCAAAAGAGTTGTCAAAAATCTTAAGGGTTTGAGGATAGGATTCAGATTGTTAAAATCAGTGGCTAATTTAACAGAAGGAGACAGAGGGTGGTGATGAGCATCAGCCTGTCACAGGAGATGGACGTGACAAGTGGAGCAATATAAGCATACATTTGGGGACCAGTACTGTTTGATGCCTTTATTTTGGATAGAGCTAAGACTATCAAGAGAGTGGCAAATACTTCTGTATATGACACTTAAATTGGAGAATACATTGAACATATGGAAGGGGTGCTCAAAAATTTGTTCACATGGGTAGAACAATAGCAATTGGATATGAATTTGAACAAATGCAAAGTGATGTACCATCACTTAAGGAGGCACTGGTTTAAGGAGGATTCTTAAATGGAAGTGGCTATGGGACTTGAATGTTTTAATAATCCATTTGTAAAGCTGTGACAAATGTTAAAAATTGCTGACAGTGATACTGAGGTGTGCTGACTCCAGAGATAGGGATACTGTGAATAAAAAACACCAATGATGCACTTTGTTGGAGAGGCCTTGTTTGAAATACTATGTAAAGTTCCATCCATCCATTCATCCATCCACAACTCCTTTTTCCCATTTTGCACATGGAGTTGGGGTGTAATTCTAATAGTGGCAATCATCTAGAGCCAAGGTTTACACCACCAGGTGACTAGCCTTACAGTGGTAGTTCTTCCACACCACACAAACGCACACTCACACATATGGCCAGTTTAAAGTGTCTAATCCATCTACTGCATGTCTTTGGAATAAGAGGCCGTAAAAATTAATACAGAAGCATTCAGGTGGTTTAAAAAAAATAACTAGAGTGACTACAAGGATGGAAGACAGTGATTATGTAAACAGTTTTAGGGAATTAGAGCTGTTTGAGTTGTCGATGGGAAAGAACAGGAGACATATGGTACGGAAATGAAAATATTACTTAAGAGATCATCAATGAGGAATTATGGGGAATTCTAAAAAAGATGAGAAGAAAGAGGCATTATTTACAGATTCTATGAGTTAGTTCTAATTTATACGTATAGAAGTATTTTTTTCTCAAAGGGCTGCTGGGTGGAGGAAACAAAATCAACTGAAGATTTTAAGATGGCATGAGACATTTACAGGGGCAGAGTTGGAAGGAATGCAACATCTGGTGTTTGCTAGCTGCAAGCATGGACAGCCTTAACTGTTGACTAAGAAAACGTTTCTGCTGATAAATTTAAACAAGTAATAAAACCTAACAGGTTGGGTGGTTCTGGCCAATAACAAAAGGAGCAAAGGTATTGTGAAGCTCAGTACAGCAGGTAGAAGAGCTCATTGCTTCTGGGTTACCAATTTAAGTGTCATATACAGAAGTATTTGCCACTCTCTTGATAGCCCTAGCTCTATCCAAAATAAAGACATCAAACAGTACTGGTCCCCAAATGTATGCTTATATTGCTCCACTTGTCACGTTATAATCAACTATCTTTTTGTGTAAATAATTTCAGTAGAATGTCTAAGACACATGATATTTAAGTGAATTTTCCCATAAAGCCATAAAACATGCATAATCTTTTTTGAATAACTTCAGTACTTTTATTGTATACATCAGTAACCCAAGGAAGTGCTGAACTACCAATTAATATCTTAACATATTATAACATGCAAACTATTTGATAAACCCTGAACAATTCATACAATGAAATGTACCATCAGACTTATAAAACATAATAAACCCCAAATCCAGCTGACATAATTAATATCAAACAACATAGCTCCTCACTAATCTCCCCAATTTATGTCATCCTTATTTAATAAGATTATTGTCAAACAGCAAACAATAAATATACAAGATCTAGCCACAAAAACAGAGAGAGGTTTCAATGTGATATTTAAAGAACAGAAGTACATAGAGTGACTGTGAATATATAAATATAGGAAACAACATTCTTGAGAAACCATGAAGGATGAAGAGATGAGAGCATGGAAAAACAACTTACCACAATTTCTCCAGTGCTGCAAGTTGTCAGGTCCTGAAATCCCCTGTAGCTTTCAATATTAGACCATCATAAAAAAGAAAATAATCAGGATGATTGCAATTGCCGATAAATGTTTATGGGTGGTGTACAATGCATAACAACTTGTGGTCCTGCTGAGGATAAAACACCCAAATCTGAGATGAAAAAATGTTTTAATAAAATAAAAGGTGAACAAATGATTAACAACTTTTGTCTTAATATCTGTTTGACGAGCTATCTTCAGTTCTACTTGATAAATTTGGTCAGCTGTGAACCAACAATCCTTTTAGGTGTTGTGGGTTAGCTGCTTTCTTGGCTGTTATAAGAACAGTAGATATTAGGGGAGCAATCATTCCATGGCAGGACTTCTCAAGAAGGTTAAAAAGGATAGCATCTGAAGTAAACACAAATTCACCTACTAACAGCAGATGCATTCATCCTCCAGCTGCTCCAAGACGTTACAAAAGGTAACTAATTAAGTGTTGCTGCCATGATTAATTTTCTGTTTTATGAGTAGCATAACCTGCATGAATGTTACATGCCAGCATTGTTTCTTCATTACACAGAGAAACAGGAAATTAGTTTTCTGAAACAACTATGTGCTGAGGTGTGAAAGGCATTAGAGGTGACATATCTCAACAATGCAACTCCAATCTATTATTTTCTTCACCTCCATGCTTTTCTTGTGAAAGACACTGCTCATAGATTAGAGTCAGGAAAGTGGCACTGACAGAAATAACAAGCAACATCAGCTATATTTTACTATAAAATGTTTACTTGTGAATAGGCCCTTGCCAGAATGATGACCACACATGGTTGTCAGAGTTCACGATTTGCTTGAATTAGTAATTAGCAAACAAAACACACATGAGAAAATTATAAAAATAAACCCCTTAGCTGTTATTTGCTTAATTGTGTGTCCTTTTGTAACCGAATGTTTCTTTGTCTTCTTCCCAAACCACACCATTAAAATAAACATCCTGTTGCAGATATCAGACTAGAGTTTAGACATGTGCTCTCTGCTGCTTATATTCATAAATATAAGCGCACATGCACACACACACACACACACACACACACACACACACACACACACACACACACACACACATGCAAACACATTTCTATATGTTTTAGCATGAGGCATAATTATAGAAACATTTCTTTTGTTATGCAGAACTACTGTTAAAGCAGTTTTATATCATCTTTTTGGAACTGTGTGTGTGTGTGTGTGTGTGTGTGTGTGTGTGTGTGTGTGTGTGTGTGTGTGTGTGTGTGTGTGTATGTGTGTGTGTTTGTGTGCGTGTTGATTCTCTGAAGAAATCTTGAGTAGAAAAAATTCTATAGAGTTGTAATTAGTACAAATATTGAACTATATCTGTCTGTTGGAGAAATATTTAGTGCTATTAACGTTTAGCTTTCAGTGATCCTTGTCTCTGTAATAACATACCTCTTTGGATCTCTTAGTGACCAGTAGAATTCGTTATTTATTAAAGTCAGGATTTAATGGACCACAGTATGTCTCAGAAAACAGAGACACCCAATGAGCAGCATATTGTATTTGTGCTACTAAATTTCTTATGTTAAAGTACATTGGCCCCAGAATTAATACTGTTATACAGAATGACTGAGAGAGCTGGACGTATTCTGATTCAGCATTTATTATAATACAGTTATACAGAATGACTGAGGGAGATGGAGGTATTCTGGATGCCAAACATTTTGCATTATGGAAACATGTTCTTACTGATGCTTAGTGGACTTTCTTCCTTCTACTCTCCTCAAACTCTGTCATATCCCTCTAATCCCACAGCATGAGTGGTCTATCGTTGACATCATATGCTCTCCTATAGGCATGGCAGAACCAATGGTACGCTTTAGTGTGCATTTCTTCAGCAGCTGCTTTTCTGGAAACTGGGTAAATGAGGATGACTGCTGCCTTATCTGAGAAACAAAATATTTTAATTTAAGCTTATTGATTACCTATAAGTTATATGTGTCATCATTTTTCATTACAGTCCCATGAATATTGCTAAGCCCTCATTTAAATGAATGTTTCATGGATAACCAATGACTAGCACCCAGAATAAATGTATTTGATCCATAAATGTTTTTTTTATCCAGCATAATAACAAATGCCACTAAAAGATACTTACTTTTCTTTCTTCAGTGGAAGAAGGCGCATTACCCTCAATGTTCATCAACACTAAAAGTATTTTAATTCAGACGGTCACAAAAGAATATTATGTTTCTAATGTGTGGCAGTCTAATAAACAGGGCTACACTAATCACTGAGATGGAATACGGAAGGTCAATTGAATCAAGTTAGGTGGTTCTAAGCAGCATTATTAAGCGATTAAGTAATTAACGAATTAAAGCTTAAAACTCTTATTACAGATGGCACTTTAGGGCATTATTGCCTACGTACATTACAGTCTGCTGCAACAGCGTGCCTGAGAGCATGCTAATAAAGTCTTATAAAGATGCATAATTGCATAGTGCAATTCAGTATAATAAATGTATACTATACTATAATAAGCAGTATATTGATGCAAAACAGTATAATTTGTCAATATCAAATGATGCAGTGTGGTGTATATTAGTAAACATTATTCCATATAAGGTAGCTCAGTGCTTAAGTTCTCTTCTTCACATTTCTAGTGTCTTGAGTTCAACCTTGGCAACCAGTTTGCTGCCCTTAAGTACTCAGTGTATGTGTTTTCCTTATTTCTACGTACAATGTCTTCAGGTAGCCTACTTTTTCTACCTCATGCTAGTTTACGGGCTACTCTAGCAATATAGTGGTCAATGACTGAAAATGATCTGTAAAGGAAAATTCACATAACAAGTCTGCTAGACATGGGTCCAGGGAAATAAATACTGTGGGAAGAAATAGCCAGGGAATTGTTATGGCTAGGCTTGTATAGGCCCTGGGGCCGATAGCCTAGTACCAACCTATGAACCTAATAAGTAAACAAGCAAATAAAACAATGCAAAATAAAGCCCAGAGCTATCCTAGAAGGATGTTCTAAAATAGCATAAAAACACTGTACAGTATGTGCATTTGACCAAATACAGTATGCATGAAATTCATGTGTCTGTCTTTTTTCAGTGACTTA
The DNA here is from genome assembly GCF_019279795.1 of Protopterus annectens. Lineage (NCBI taxonomy): Eukaryota > Metazoa > Chordata > Ceratodontiformes > Protopteridae > Protopterus > Protopterus annectens. The sequence goes on along the minus strand of NC_056744.1, from coordinate 213,936,313 downwards.
GAAATCCACGTCCGACTTTAGAGTAATTTTCAGTGATTTCATTTAAAATGAAAATGCAGGGAAAACATAAAAAACTGCAAATCATACATGTCAGATACAACTATTACAGTATTTAGGTGGCTGGATCTGTCAGCTGAAACTAGTCATTTGTCAAGGGCACAGATAGGTTTTAGCATATTAAGGCTTTACAAATGAAAATCTGCTTATAGAAAATGAATTACAGTACAGGGAAGCTGAAGGGAACAGGAGAAGAAATTAGTGAATGATGGTCAGGCAATTGTAGTAAACCACTGAAGCAGCTTTGATAAAGAACTTTATTTAAATAATAGAGCTTCTAATTCAACATGGTCTCAATGAATCAAACCCCTAATGAAAAGAATTTAAGTTGCTTATTATGAATACTACTTCTGGCAATACTGCATGACAGTGTAAATTAGATAGCTAAATAGAAAAATGTTGCTAAAAAGTCATTTGCATGTATGGCTTTATGTATCATTTTTTTCTTTGTAATTTCAACTGATAGTCATGCCTCTGACTCCATTGCTGTACTGTCTGATTCATTAAAAATCTAACGTTTTTAAGAAATAGCAAATCTTAGAGAGCATTTAATCCTTTTGTTGATGAATGTCTAGAATGTTATCTGTGCAACTATGATGAACTGCTTCCTGAAGAAGTTTATAGCCTGTACATGTAAAAATGCTGCAATTATTTTGCAGAATAAGTGACAATGTGCAAGGGTGTTAGAAAAATTAACAGGTGTTGCCGAAAATGAGTTGCCCCTTTATTTGCTTCATATAACACTTAAATCAGAAGAGGGGATATAGCTGCTATAGATTATGGGGGAAAGTAGGCAAAGGCAGAAAGAATGAAAAGTACAGGCAGTGAAATGCTTTTGTTTTCTGAATTAAGATTCAAAATACTTACAGAGCAATGTAATATAACATGCAAAAGCTGCAAAAATACAGCATTTTAACAGAGTACAGAGTATCTGCATTTTGTTTCATATCTAAAAGTGATGCACAGTAAAGCATAGAAAAATACAACTCAAGGCAACATAGGATGATAAAAGATTTTGCAATCAATCAAAAGGTGTTTCAACAAAGTAATAGTTTAAGGGTGTCCACACTTATGCAACCATCTTATTGTATGTTTTTTTTATTTTTTACATTTATTTTCCTAACAGATTTGTTTGTTTTTCAATTGAATTGTACAGGTGATAGGTCACAATAAAGGTGAGAAAAGTTTTGAAATGATTTATTGAGGTCTCAGTTTTTATATCACAAAAACCTGGCATTTTAACAGGGGTGTAAACTTTTTATATCCACTGTAAATAAGTATCACATAGCAATATTAATGCTACTACAAACTGCATTAGTATTCAATGCCTAGACATTTTCTAGGCTAAGGGCTTTACTAACTTTACAGTAACGTTCATATTTAGCTCATTGTTTAACTAGTCTTTATACTTGTTTCATAATTGTTTGTAGTTTAGATTTATTCAGTTTTGTATATTAGGAATACATAATTCACCATTTGTTTTTGTTTCTATAGCTTGTTAAATAACTATATACTTCATTATGTAATACAAATAGTACCGTTATAAAATTAACTGAGCTAGTATGTTTTGCCTCAAAATGGCTCTGTTTTTGTGCATTTGAAACTAATGTTTAGAACGTCGTTCATGGTCATATTTGTAAATGATAGAGGACTTTAATTATGCTCTGGTAGATGTAGTTAGATAGAATTATTTAAGCGAGTGTAAATTTTGTGGTACATATTCTAAAGTTAACCTGTTGATTGTGTCGGAGCACTGTTTCAACTCTGAGAAAGTTGAAAAACTGAATAAAATTATAGAACGTGAAATTAAATGGCAATGGTGATCAGGTTAATAATTGCACTTTCCTAACCACTATTTCCAATTTTATCAAAGTATGGAAAGAAGTTGCATATGTTATTTAAGAATAATATTGCTGGCCCATTCATTACTGTTACTAAAACATGACTTAAAGAAGGAAAATAATTACAAGGAGTCAATAGAATATAGTGTAAATACTGCTAAGTCACTTAAATGTGGTAGGAGAAGAAGGAACGGGTATAGACTTAAAGGGGGTGAAAAAAGAAGTAAGAAACTAAACAACCCACTTACTGCTGTATCAGACAAGGTAGGTACAATATCTCATTTATAATTTACAGACACAGTCAGTAAAGTAATTTTATCAACCCATAAAGGAGCTGAGCAAGTATCATTAGAAAACGTTATCATTTCATGATAACAAAGCTCCCCTACTTTGTACCTTTTAGAACCAACAAGGGTATTATGGAAACCATAAAGAACAGACAGGGAAAAGGAAGTACTCTAATAAATCAAGCAGTCAAAAAGCCGTAACAATATTCCATGTACTGGAGAAGTAGATGTGAACAATGGTGCAAATTGAGGGTTTCTGAAGACTATTTTGTCCCCACTGGTCTAGATAACAATAACTTGATAGCCTCTAATAAAGCAGCAAAAGACTACAGCATTCTAGTATTGTAAGTGACACAGGTAGAGAGCCTTGGTTAAAAATTCACATAGGGCTAAATACGTGGGTAATACTGGTTTAGAAAATATTTTGACCATAGAAGACAAGGCTATTAAAATCAATGATGGGGCCAAGCAAAATGAGCATGTAGATATTGAAAAAGGTAAGGAGAGAAAGAGAATTACTGTAGGTCCTGCTTCAGGGAATATAGGACTCATGGATGTATAACCATGCCTTCTTTACTGCAAAGCTCTGTTCTAACGTGATCCTAGGGTCATTAGATTTTATGTTCAAGTCTGTTATGAGATGAATTACTGATTTATGTCAAGCAAATTAACAGTTTCTTAACTGGCTGGCCTAAAACTTTGCGATTCTGTCTCTGACATCAGTAGATTAGTTAATCGTAGGACATATGGTCACTCCGGTGAAAATGTTTTAAGATATATGCCTGTGAACTATACGAAGAGGTCTATGCTGGAAATAACAGAAACAGTGGAAACAAATGTCTTGGGAGTTATTCTAAGTGAACCACTCCCATCCCCGGGTTATGCATATACAGAGGCATATGTGTTTAATGCACAGTTGAGGTCCCTATGCTATACTTACAGCATTACTATTTTGCCTTATTAGGAAAATATGAGTGGAGATATTGATCTTTTCTCCACTGATTACATCTATTTAATGCATTGTGGGTCTGAAAATGTTCTTTTTTTGTTTTTTAAAGACCTTTATTGAATGATCACTTGTGACACAGGCAAATTTACATTTGTACAAAAGTAATCAAACTGTATTAAATTAACATTAATAAACATTATACTTCACATATATTGCTATATATCATATAACCTAAGCAACATTACACAAAATATTCAATTCCTGTCCCTTTTTTTAAACAAGAAACATCTTTATTAAACAATTACTTACAACATAAGCTATCATACATTTACATAAATGAAAATGAACTACACCAACACAATCCTAGTTGCAAGCATTCTACATTACAAACCATACTGAAACACTCCTAGTTGCAAACAATATACATCACTTATAATCTACCCAATCATTTTCAGTCAAACATTACATAGCGCATTTAAGTCCTGCCTTCTTTTAAACCTCATTCCTCTCTTGTATGTATTGTTCCCACAATTACCATTTTTTTTTTCAATATAGTTTGCTCCTACCCTTTTCTAAAGATCTCGGTTCCAGTTGTTTTATGTCTGTTACTATATTCACTACTTCTAATATAGTTGGATTAGATTTGGATTTCCATTTTCTAGTAATTGCTTTTTTCGGCAACCACCATAATTAGACACAGCAAAGCCTTACCATGTCTAGGCAATTCCGACTCTGTATCATAGCCCAGAAAAATCATCTCCCTCATCACACCAATCTACCCACCCAACATCTCTGACAGTGCATCCCACAGGGAATCCATAAAGTCCACCAACCCACCGCACTCCCAGAAAATATGTTCCCGAGTACCTCTTTTTTCACTGTCACACCTCCAACATTTGCTGTCTACCTGAGGAAAAATTCTCTGAAGTTTATATCGAGTATAAAAATATCTATGTAAACATTTCAATCAAAAAATCCTAGAATGTGTTGCATTTTTGGGAAACATACATAACATATATATTGTTTTGTTTTTTTTTTTTTTTTGTTTTCTCTTTCTCTCTTCTCTCTCCAATTTCCGTTAATTCATTCTTATAATATATTAATTATATATTATACTATATATTATATTTTCCTTTAATTATTTAATTAATTCTTCTTTTCTAGATAAAACTCTAAACTCTACCAGTGCTGGGCTGGAAATAAGAGTAAGAGATTAGTAAGATGAAGAATTTTTTTAGAATGAAAGACCTCATCAAATTTTTGAAGAATCAAGCAAGTCAGCTCTGCATAGCTATAGTATATAAATAGTAAAAGGATAATCAATATAAATAATAAGAATAATAAACAAAGTTATCATATCATAGTTAGTTATATTATAATCCAATATATATTACTTGGATATATTAATATCAACATAAATACAACATACATTGTAGGTTTAGAGAAATAAATTTTATAGAAACTTCTAAATGTGAATTTTTTCTTCTGGATCTTGTTAATTTTTCTAATTCAAAAATTATATCTAGATATTACTCTGACTCCAAATTTGTTGGTAATATACAGTGTATTAAAATTTAAATCACCCCAGGATTATATTTTTTATTTTATTAATTAAATTTTATTTATCTTGACCTTTAAATTTTCTTTTTATGTTGATTTGAATTAGAATTTTCCATTTTCTCAGAGATGCTAATTATGAGACATAAAATCTTAGACATTATAATATTCAGCTATGATGAAATAATAGGCAATGTTAGGTTGGGGCCACCATTCTAGCTTTCTGACCGCTTAGCTATTAGGTTTAAATTGTCAAAGTGAGACCTTAATAACAGCAACAGTAGGCAAAGAACTTAGCCTGGGTGGAAAAAAAAACAGTAGATCACAACCTACCCAGTACTGTCCAGAGGTTCGATCTCCTGAAGCTGGAGTAGACACCCATCTGACAAATTAGAATAGAGATATATCATGTAGGAGATTCGTTAGGATATGACCTACTAGACAAGGAAGGGGAACACAAGGCGTAGGAATGGCACTAACAACAAAATAACTGTAGCTAAATATATCACAGATGCTAAACAGATGTGTAGTGTTTTTACAGTAGTGCATTAACTTCAGTAAGGCTTACAAACAATCAGGACCATATAATCAGCCTCAACAAAGTTCACTCAGAGTGATTTCTGTGCTAGTATACATGCCATACTACATAATATGAATGAATGTTTCCTAAAATACCACAATTTTTTTTTATTTATTTTTTTTATTTTACAGTTTGTTCACCGGGATAGTCAACGGGGCCGAGAATAGCCCGTTTTCAATGGAGTCCCAGGGAGAAAAGCTCTGTAAGAACATTATACAATTCAGACAAATCATTAAAAAATGAGTAATACAGAATATAATAATTGACTTTCAGCTTTTCCCGGTTAGGGGTCGCCACAGCGGAACTCCAGTCCACTAATGATTGGCAGAGGATTTTTATGGTGCCGAGTTGCCAGCCCGATGCCCAACCTTCAAAGAAGGCACACCCATTCACACATGCACGTACCTGCATGTCTTTAGATGTCACTTGACTGCGGGGAGGACATGCAGACTCCACACAGGAGGTGCTCCAGCTGAGAATCGAATGGGAGAAACTCTTGCTGTGAGTCGACAATGTACAAATTACAAAATAGCTTAGTTTATACAGTGGAAAATCTAAAAGTAGAGGCAAAGGAGCTTCACAAAGGTATCATATTAGAGTTATTTATAGCAGAGTATAGAGGGGATAGGAAGAGATTAAGTATCAAGTAAGAAAAGACCGAATAGTAAGAAGAAGTGGTGTATGAGGAGTGAAAAAAGGTGGGGAAAAAGGGGATGAGGGTAATGGTAGCTTGCAGAATAGCTTTTCCTTATTCTTATGAATGATTTGTCTCTATGAATGTAGTTGTGGATATTAACCAGTTCTGCTTCACAAGTGAAATAAGGCTATAATCTGGTCTTATGATAATTTTTCCTCTATAGACACATCTCACAAAGATCAACTTCATTTTACTAAATTTTATCAAAAACTGCTTAAAGAGAGTGACGGATGTGGATTGGGCAGTGTGGTTAGATAGACATTGTACTAAATACACACAATTACCTATTCCTATAAAAAAACACATGAACAATGATTTAGAAGCAAATTAGCAAATACAGCAAAAAACATATCCTGAGAAGGAAGTGCTTGGCCCAGAAGACAATCCATCTGTGGGTCCATCTGCTATATTTTATGAACAGTCCTCGTGTTGGACCATCATTTGGATTAGAAACCACCCCCCCTCATTTATCAGCAGCTATGTAGTCAAATATTCTTCTTATTGTGAAGACATTTGTTTACAGGGAGGGTGTGCTTATTATGGACTTGACAGAGAAGAAAGCTAAAGCATAAACCAATTACTAGGGTATTTATAACCTGTAATGAAATAGGTCAGACTAGTTTTCTCACAGTTTCATCAAAGATATTTTGGGGTAGCTTGACTTGATGTTATATCAATAGTAGGCTTTATCTTTTTTATGTTTATTTGCAACTAGATGGGTACTGGATTCAGACCTTCAAGCCCTCCTATAGATGTCCTTCCTTAACTGTGTTGGAGTATTCTTTATTCATGGGATATCCTGCTGAGGATAGCATAATATCTGGCCAGCATACCAAAGCCTTTATACCTTCCCAGCATCATACACTATGTGTATGTTCTACATGCAAGGCAGAAGGTACATATGTGAGGTATGGAAGCCTAATCCTCAGAACGTCTTTGCCACCAGTCTGAACACTACTTCAGAAATCAGTCTTTTTCCCCTTCACCAAGCTGCTTCTCCCAGGCCTCCTAAAGATATGTGCCCTGTCGGGGTTCCTTCCTTTCTTTTTTCCTGCTTGTATTTTGTTTTCATTTCAGCCTGGAGGGTGAAATGTGAGTGTGGGAGGCAGACTCTCAATAAAGAGACACATGAGAAGTGCCATGTTTTTTAGGTGGTACACACAACCAACCTCATTGTGATATCTGGCATGCATATGTCTCTAAGATACTCTGCAGGCATTTGTCTTCCTTTTCTATTTATCTGGAAACCCAGTGTCTGAAGTTACTGACCCAGAGTACCATGACTGAATCTACCCACCCAGAAGTTCACCCGCTTCATAAGAAAAAAAGTTAAAAAAGCATGCACTGAATCTGCTGCTGTGTAGCCTCCAATGGAAATCTCCACTGGGTTGGATGAAGAACCTGAGGACCAGCCAGTACTGATTCCAGTTCCTTCTTCCCATATCCCAGTTGAAGGCCAACACAGAGCAATCTACTCACATGTTCACTGAGGCTGTGCATATGCCTGGTACAGAAGTAGAGGAGGGGCCATGGCTGATTGCATATGAAGACCCGAGAGAGATTCCTAAATTTTCATTAGGGAACATATGCCTGGCACCCTCAATGAATCCAGGCCAGGATCTGAACCTACTATATTTGTCAAGGCAGATTTACCCCTAAAAAAGAAACAGAAAACTAAAGGTGGCTACTGTAGCTAAGGATACTCACAAAGAGTGACGGAACTTTACTCAAAGGTTGTTTAATGCTCTCATGGCTGTAAAACATCCTCAGGTATTGTCTGTCTCTGTTGCTGTTGTTGCTACTCATTGGGGAGAACTCGGGATTCTGTTTCTTCTGATGAAGAGCTGGACTCAGAAAGAATCCTTAGCAGATTTATCACAAATACACTCTCCTTTGGCATTGGGGTCTAATGCAGACATTTGTTTACCCCTAACTCTCATTTTGAGGAATTATCCATTGGTGATACAGTAGTTTGTACGATGGAAGTATTGGTATTCTTCCCAAGTATCAGTGGTTCAAAAGAGGTATTACAAACTCTTGAAAATGGACACACCTAGTCCTTCTGCAGTCCCTCCTCTTAGCTGCCCCACTGGACACCTTTTCATCCACGTCTATGGATCCTGAGTCTAAATCTCTGGCCCCTAAGAAGTCATACAGATTTTACAAAGTACCTGAGGATCATAAATAGTTGTATAAATATCCATAATTTGATCCTGCTGATGTTTCCATGTCCACAGGTAAGCCATCCAAACTGCTTTTCTCTTCCAAGTTTCTGCCTTCTGACAAGGACAGTGGTGCTATGGAGAGGTATGGTAAAAGAGTGCATATGTCTATGTTCTCTCTCCCCAGGGAGGTTGACTGACATGCCTGACTTGGATAGTAAGACTTTTTTTTCTCTTTTCTGAATTCTGCCTTTTAGGTAGCTCACCCTTCCATTAAATGTGTTATGATGCAGCTGATGCCTCCTCTATGGTAGTTGCATCTGGATCTGCCTGCAGGAAATTAAGGCTAAATTTGTTGATTCTCCCTTAGACAACCACAATCTTTATAGTACACCTGCTGCAGAACTTTCTACAATCCTGCAACATAAGGGCAAGATTATGCAGGACCTCACACAAATTTATGTTTTTTCTGTACCCAAGTTCCCAGTGGACTAGCCTTTGAAATCTTCAGCAGCAGCCTAAACAACCTGCTATAAGTAAGACAGTTTGCCTCTATCTGACATCCGGACATCTCTTCCCCTCAGCCTAATTCTTCTGTGCCTCAGGCTAACCCTTAACCCCTACGTTTGGCAACAGATAACCACAGATGCTTGGGTTCTCTCCATCATCCAACATGGTTATTTTATGGCTTGGGAATCCCTTCTTCCTTTTTTCAGTCTCATTCAACCTCCTCCTTGCCATCTTCTTTATTTTCCTCTGGTCCTGTGGGATCTGTTGGAAAAGGAAACCATTCACCCTGTCCCCTTATCTCAACAGAGAGCAGTGGTTTATTTCAGAATGCTTCTGGTTCCCAGAAAGAATAGGTCTTGGAGTCCCATTCTAGATCTGTCCTTTCTAAACACCTTTCTCAAGGTCGGATCCATTTTTCTCTTTTGCTTTCCCAGGCATTTCTGGTTTCCCTAAATTTGAAGGAAGTTTACCTCCATATTCATATTCATCCTCACTTCAAGAAATTGTTGCATTTCTCTGTTTCTTCCTCTCATTGTCAGTTCTCTGCCTTGTCTTTTTGGTCGTTCTATGGCTCCAAGGATATTTACCAAATGTCTGGCCTCAATGGTAGCTCTCTGCAGACTTCATGGAATCCAAATATTCCTTTAGTTGAATGACCTTCAGATTAAAGCCCCCTGTCATCACCTCCTGCTTCATAATCTGCACTTCACTATGGTTCTTCTGCAGAGTGTGTGATTCACTTTCAGTCTCAAAAAGTCTGTTGTTTCCTTCTCAGTACCAAGTGTTTTTGGTTGCAGGATTCAGACTGTTCTTACATTGGTTTCACTTCCACCTCTGAAGGTCCTTTCTTTGACTGTTTATATCCAATCTCTTCTTTTTCCTCCACCTGCAAGGGAATTTCTCCTAGCCCTGTGTTTCATGGCATCCACCATTCCCATGGTTCCTTTTGACAAACTTCATATGAAGAGGAAATGCCAATGGTATCTCAAGATTGCTTGGCTTCAGCACTGCCACTCTCTGGAGTTTCCATTCCCTCTTTTACCCTGTGTCAAAGTCAATCTCAGCTGGTGGATCCAGTAGATCTCCTTAAATCCAGGTCTGCCTTTTCAGGTTACTCTTCTTACTCAACATCTGTACACTGATGCTTCAAATCAAGGTTGAGAAGCTTCCTCTAACAACCTGAAAGTTCAATGCCTATGATCCCATCAACAGATGTCAGACCTAATCAATATCAAAGAGATGAAGGCTTTAATCCTAGCTCCTCAGGCCTTTTACTCCTTTTGGGTTCCAAGTTCTCTAAATCTTTTAAAGAGAATACAGCAGTCATGTGGTACATCAACAAGTAGTGGATTACAAAGTCCTACCTTCTTTGCAGGCTGGCACTTCAGGCTTAGGGTTTTGCAATCCACCATAATTTTGTTCTCTGGGTGGTGTACATTCTTTCAGAGTACAGTCTAGTGGCAGATTGTTTGAGCAGATCCAGACCAAATCCTCACAAATGGATGCTTCACGATGAGGTGTTTCTGGACATTGTCCATCAGTGGGGTACTCCTAAAGTAGATCTTTTTGCCGTCCCTCTGGTCCAGAGTTCCAAGTCCAGTGGCTTAGAAAGTAGACACCATGTCCTTTTCTTGGAAGGGAATGTTCCTGCATGTCTGTTTTCCTATTTTTTTCTTCCCAGGGTTTTGCACACGATCATGTAGGACACACCCAAAATCTTAGTTGTGACTCCATTTTGGGAAAGACAGCACTGTTTTCTCTTCTTTGTCACCTCCCAAGAGGCAGTTATTAAAAGTTGCCTCGCAGGATGGCTCTTCATATGGCTTCTCACATAAGACAAGAGGTCTCTCCTTCACTCTTACTTGTTCACACTTCAACTACAACTTTGCTGATAGGGTTTTCATTCTATTCAGGCACCAATATTTTGAGGATGTGCTTCAAGTTTTGTAGTAGGCCAGAAAACCCACTACTAGAAAATCTCATGTGGTTAAATGGAAGAGATTTTCTATATGATCTCTCAAGCATGGCCAGGACCCTTTTTCTGTGGGGGTCCCTAAGGTCCTTTCATTTTTGTGTAAATTGCTCAATACTAGTTTGGCATAATCTTCTCTTAAAGCTCATTTTTCAGCCATTTCTCCCTAGCTGCCTTTGAGTCAACTGTTGGCTTCTAGTTTCAGAGTCAAACAGTTCCTTAAAGGTGCCCTACATATCAGGGCCCCAAGAAAGCCTATCCCTCCCTTATGGAACCATAATTTTGCTCTCTTGGCTGTTCCTCCATTTTTTTTTTCACAAAGACGGGGTGTCTCTTGATACTAATCCTTCTGTTATGCGCAAGGTGATTAATAATTTATCCTTGAATTAGACTATTCATCTTCCCTCCTTTTTTCTTTCTCCACAGCCTGCTAATGAGAAGATACTACACACCTTTGCCTTTTTTAGGCAAGGCTCAAAAGACAAACCCACTGCCGTAAATAGCACAAGTAACAAAAAACTGAGGGTAATGCTACTCAATGCCAGAAGTCTGAACCTCAAAATGCACGCACTCAAGGCACTCCTCAGTATGGAGAAAATCGATATATGTGCAGTAACAGAAACCTAGTTTAAGACTCCAGAGAGCACCCCAGCACTACCAGGCTACAACTCATACCATACATTTCGGCCACAGAACCCAAACCGAAATACAAAAGGCAGGGGCGTATCCATATTCATCAAGGATACCCACACCTCCAGGTTAGTGGCACAGCACGATGCTTCAGAGATCATCCACGTGCAACTAACAATGGGCAAAACTGCAATTCAAATTGTAGCTTGCTACAGATCACCCACCATGTCCCAGGAACCCATTCCACATTTCTGGAAACACTGGGAAACATAAAGGTCCTACCAAACACCCTAATATTGGGTGATTTCAATTACCCAAACATTAACTGGGAGAACTACTCAAGTACTAACTCCCTTGCCCAACATTTTCTAGAATTTATAAACTCAAACGCCCTGGTTCAACTGGTCAACACACCCACCAGAGGTGACAACATATTGGACCTGGTCATCACCAACATGGGCGACCGGTGTTCCACACCGGAGGTCAACCCCTCGCTAGTTAGATCTGACCATAAACAAATTACTTTGGATATCCACATTCCACCCCCACCCCAGGACAAAAAAACTACTGTGAAAAACGTTTCAAAAGCAAACTTCACGTTACTTAAGACCGAGGTGGAAAGTTTTAAAGCCCCCATGATGAAGGATAACACAGTCCAAGCTGCAAAATCCTTCACTAATTCATTCTACGGGCACCTACAAGAATGCATGGATCATGCCATCCCAAGCAAAACTAAGACTCACTCCTCCAAGAAAAGGAAACCAGTCTGGTGGACTCTGGCCATAAAGAAGCTATACAATAAAAGGAGGAAACTAGTACAGAAAAGAGTAAAATCCCAAGAAGGGAAGACATCCCTGATCAGTATCAGCAAGAAATGTTGATCCCTCATAAAATCATCCAAGGCGAGCTTTGAAAGAAAAATTGCCAAGGACTCCAAAGATAACCACAAGGCATTATTTAGCTATGTCAAGAATCTAAGTGGCAATGCTCAGATCTACTTGGAGTTAGTGCAGAATGGCATAAAATACAATGAACCAACCGATATCATCAATATCCTGGCAGACAAGTTCAGCGCAAACTTCACCCCCCTCTCACCCCCAAGAGGGCCCATAACCATACCAGAAGAATGTTGAATCCCTGAAATCACAGACACTCAGGTTAAAACAGCCCTCTCCAAAGCCAAAACCACAGCATCAATGGGACCAGACGGTGTCCCAGGCTGCATCCTACATGAGCTCAAAGACGAACTAACCCCTCACCTAAACACACTGTTCAAACTCAGCCTCTCCACAGGCTACGTACCCATAGAGTGGCGCACAGCAGCGGTTATTCTGCTTCACAAAGGTGGAGCCACAACAGACCCAGGGAACTATCTTCCTATAAGCCTGACGCCTGACTAGCTTCGTCTGCAAGGCTATGGAGCGCATCATCATGGAACTTATTAACAGAGACATTGGGAACCTCCAAACACTGGATCCTACCCAGTTCAGCTTTGTTAAGGGCAGATCATGCCTCCTAAACCTGGTGAACTTCTTTGAGACAGTTACAAAGGCTATAGATGAGGGAAAAGTGGTACACACAGCCTACCTAGACCTCACAAAGGCCTTCAACACCATTCCCCATTCTGGTATTATAGACAAGCTCACCAACCTGAACATAAATCCCTATGTCACAAGATGGGTTGCCAACTGGCTCATGGACAGAACCGACATGGTGAGAGTTGCTGGAGCTAGGTCCGACTCTAAATTGGTTACAAGTAGAGTTCCCCAGGGCTCAGTCCTAGGACCACTCCTGTTCGGCATATACTTCTCAGAGGTATAGGCAAGCACAGGAGGACTATGGCTGACCAAGTTTGCAGACGACTGCAAACTAGGGGCTATAATTGACTCTCCGGCTGACACAGACATCCTCCAAAAGGGTCTCACTGAGACAGATACCTGGTGTCAAAATCATGGCTTCAAGCTAAATGCCAAAAAGTGCATAGTCATCCCCTTTGGAAAAAACAAAATACCCACAAACTACTACATAGGTGGTAGTCCCCTAAATACAGAAGACGTGATAAGGGATCTGGGGACCCAAGTAGACAGTAATCTCACCTTTGATCATCACATTGCCAAAGTGGTTAGAAAATCCTTCTACGTGGCCCACCTAATCACAAAAGGGTTCACATCCAGATCAAAAGAGGTCATTGTGCCCCTCTGCTCATCACTCATCAGACCCATCATAGAGTTCAATGCCCCATTTGGGATGTACCTTACAAGACACTTGCAACAGCTGGAAAGACCTCAGAAGTACCTCACCAAGAGGATCACTGGCCTCAAACAGATGCCCTATGCAGCTCGACTGAAGAAATTACAGCTGTACTCAGTTGCATACCGCCTACTCAGAGGTGATCTCTGCCTGACATACAAGGCCATGTCCAACCCAGAATTAATGGACATGCTCCACCTAAAGAAAACCTTATCCCCATGAGCCACATGCTCTAGGGATCTCAACCTCACCACAACAATAAATAGGACATGCTGGAGGGATAGATTCCTGTCCCAGAGACTTCCCATGCTTTGGAACAAGATCCCAATCTACATTAGGCAGAGCACCTCGCTAACACTCTTCAAAAGAAATCTTGACGAGTGGATGGGAAACAGAAAGTTTATCTTGGGGATCAATTCAGTGGCCCTGCTGGACAGAAGCACAGGGAACTAATCTAAGGGGGTGGTGAAAGCCAACACATTCTGGCTAGGCTTATAAATACCTTCGGGCAGATAGCCTAGTATCTACCTATGAACCTATGAACCTATTTGCATAGACAGGTCAGATATTACTTGGGTAAGGCAAAATGAATCAGAAAACTTGAGCAACTTTTTATTTCCTTTTTGGCAAGAAATTTGGTTTGGCAGTGTCTAAGCAAATTGTCTCTTCTTGGATCTTTCAGGCCATTTCCTTTTATTATGTTTTTCAAAGCAAACAACATTCCTCTTCAAGTTTGTCCTCTTTCAATCAGGGCAGTAGGCTGTTCTGATGCTTTTTTTAAGGGTATGGATACTAAATCCATCTTGGAAGCTGCTACTTGGTCTTCTGTCCACAGTCTTACCAAAAATTCTAAGTTGAATGTCATTTCCAAGGCCCGGGCAGGATTTGCCTGGAATATCCTTCATGTTTTTTTTTTTGTTTTTGAAGGGCTTCTTTGCTTTTCTTGTCTCTTACTTTACAGTAGCTATTGTACTCTCCCAAGACTAAAAAACACTGCAGCAGCAATAAGGAAGGATATGGTGCAGATCTTACTATAACAATAGATGTCCTACGTCTCACTGTTGCAGTATTTGGTCACTCCCTCCATCCCCCTTTTCTTTTTCTGCTGTGTTACTGCTGGCTGAGGGGTTTACTCTTACATATTTGACTCCTGTTTCCCTTCCTTGATGGACATGTTATTGTTTCACTGGCATTGCTCTGGTTCTCCTGGGAAACATTAGTTTGAGGATTAGGCATCACTAAGTCACATACATACATTATGCCTTGTGTATAATATATACATATGATATACAACACTGGGAAGCTGTAAAGGCTTTGGTATGCTGGCCAGATGTTAGGCTATCCTCACCAGGTTGTATAAAGAATACTGCAACAGTGAGAAGTAGGACATCTACTGTTTTGGTGAGGTGTTACACAACTGTACTTTCTTTATCTGAGTGCATGAGTTATTAAAACTATTCAAACTATTTTTAAATAGGCTAAAAGGCAAGGTTTTGGGGGCTTCCCTCTTTAACTATATAGACTAATTCCAGTACTGGAAATTTCTGCAACAAATATTTCTCAGTTAATGTCTAAATGTGCAAGTCTTCCATAAACAAAAACGTATTTTTTTGTCATTTCCTTGATCAGTTCCTCCTATGTGATTGTTGATGAGAAGTCTCTCCTTTGCAGACAGACAGGCAACATCCTGTCTGTAAAGTGACACTAGGTACTCCCTTCCCTTATTTTATGCACTTTATTTCAAACACTTTGGTCTACTTCCATTATACAAATGGCTAATAGCCTAGCTCACCTACTCTCCTTCCTGTAGGCTGTGTACATTGATATGCTGATATTCCTATCAGGGCTCTGGCAGTATTAATTAGCAGTTTCTTTTCCAATCAATGACAATAGTTAAAAAAAAAACTTGCATCTGAGATTGTATGCCTTAATAATCGTCACTCCTCATTATTAATGATGTTGCCTTTTAGCCTTTCCTAGCTGTTGATTTGTTTACACTGTTCACCAGTCTTTCTTATCAGACCACCTTTTGTGCTTACTGTTTTGGTGTTTATAGTCACAGAAAAACAGTTTTGTTTTTGGTGGGGGAAGATTGATGAGAACTTCCTGCTTATCTGGTTCTCAGCTACTTCAAAATCGTGCCTTTAAGACAATTAAAATAACCAGCAATTATTTGTTTTTCTTATATTGGGAAGACCATTGCTGCAGTAGGGGTGAGGTAAATTGGGCACCTGTTTTAGGTACAATGTTGTAGGGAATACAGAACGTTAAAGTAAAGTAAATGACTGCTGAGAGGTTATGGAATGACTGATCAAAATCTCTTAATAGGCAGTCTGCAAACTCTAAATGTCAAACTGTTTATGGTAATTAATTTACTTCAAAACATTAGAACAGATAGTTTGTTAGTTTATAAAATGTCAAGTGAGCACAGTTATAATTGCTAAATTGCCATTTTTTTAACATTCAGTAGATGTATGCCAAATAAGTGAGCAGCCCAGGATATCAACTTGTCATGATATACTGTAGTTGTTGAGCAGATACAACTAACTCTTCTATTAAGCACACGTTATTTTGTTTGGTACCTTAGTTTTCAGTGAAAATAAGCATGAAATGGTCATTCATTTCATAAACATTGCCTGTGTGCCATTTAAATAAGGTACTAATGCTGTTCTAATAATGCTTCTTAGTGGTGGTGGTGCTGCGGTAGCGTTGTCGCCTCACAGTAAGATGTTGTGCTGTTCAATTCTCAGCTAAAGCGTCTTCTGTGTGGAGACATGCGTGAAGGGAAGTACCTTAGTTGAAGGTTGTGCATCAGAGCTGGCAACTCGGTGCGTAAAAATCTACTGCTAATCATTAGCGGACCGGATTTCCTCTGTGGCGACCCCTAACCGGGAAAAGCCGAAAGACAACAACAACTAATGCTGTTCTTAGACTTATCTGTTCCATGTAGTGACACAGATACACATATGTACTTTAAGATGCATTTTTTTTCTTTTTTCTTTCCTTGAGTGTAAAAACATTGTTGCAACAAAAGTGATAATGCAGTGGAACTGCATGTAATTTGTTTAAGGTGCAGTTGTTAAGCACATTGGGCAACTGATTTGAGTAATATAAGTAAAAAATGGTAAAATACCCTTTTCCAGAAGTGATTATTTTTGTGTGAAAAAAATCCAGATATGATTAATGCATGTGATAAGCAAATCATAAATTGATAACACTGTGTTATTGCATTTGTTTAAAGATACTTGTATTTGTCAATAAACAAATACATTATTTGACAGCTTACTATAATAGAAAAAAAATCTAAAAGCTATCCAGCAAGCCAACATGATTTCTAATTTGTTGCACTGAGCATGACCATATAGTTTCACTTTCTGTTTACATGTTTGCAGAGTTTTGTCACAAACTTGAAATGTATATTAAAAGTACTCATAATATGAACTATTCAACTTCTCTGACCAATGTACTAAAATATTTACTAGAAAAAGGAAACAGTAATATTCATTTCATAGTCTTTTTATCAAGGACAAAGTTCATATTCTCAGGACATGGATATCATTTATACATATAATTTATATTCTTTAGAGCTATGAAGATAAAGTATATCAAAATCAGACCACAGAAAGCTTGTCTTGATAGAATGTGGTACAATGGCACTTTAAGTGTAATATGGTGCCCAGGAATGTGAAGGTATCAATGAAATGCCCCTTTCATTTTGAGAAATAGCACAAAGGCCTAATACATTCTCTTTTTTAACACTGCAACACATCCTAGTGAGATAGATTGCCAGATAAATGGACAGACAGGAAAGAGATAAACAAAAGGTAGAGGTCAAAGGTCACATTTATCAAGAAATATACACGCTACAGGGCATTACTGATCTAAATGCAATGTGAGCACAAGGGCAATACAAAACAAATAATACAAAGACAGCAATAAGTCATAGCACATTCACACAGATACCACACTATCGGTATGTTTGTATGCTGGTATGCAACTATACACAACTGAAGAACGGTATCACATGACTTCAAAGACCAAGATATGTTGGGCAGTTGGCACAGAGGGCTAAGCCTGTGAGCTGCAGTTTATGTGGTATAGGGCTGATTCCCTTATGATCCATCTGCCAGCTGCATAACCTACACAGACATTTCTCCTGGGTTGATTCTGTAATGAGGTTGTGTGTTCAATGCGCCTACCTGGTTAACAAATAAGTGTTACTTGTCATCATTACTAGTGCTTCCAAGGAATGCTGAAGCTGTTACTTGTCATCATTACTAGTACTTCCAAGGAATGCTGAAGCTGTTACTTGTCATCATTACTAGTACTTCCAAGGAATGCTGAAGCTGTTACTTGTCATCATTACTAGTACTTTCAAGGAATGTTGAAGCTGTTACTTGTCATCATTACTAGTACTTCCAAGGAATGCTGAAGCTGTTTGCAAGTAATACTCCAGCTTTATCCTAGAAAAATGATAATGAAAAACACAGTAAACATGTGAAAAAAGATCTTGTTGCCCTGGTATGAAATTCAATCTAAGAAGACAGATGACACAGTCAGAACAAGTGTTAAGAAGAAATAATTAAATAGGACAAGGCAGGAGAGTCAGTGGAAAATGTTGGGAAGCCACAGATACTAGCTCAGTCCATTTAAGGCTATTAGTCTTCATCAAAGTATAATGACCCACAGATGAAGAGTAGTTAACTAGAAATTTCCTGAATTTTGTAGTTTTATTTTTTATTTAAAAAAACTGTTCAGTCTAGAACACTGTTATAACACTTGTTAGATCTGGCTATTTGCATTTTTTTAATTTTCTGCTTCACTGTTACATCAACTAGTTTACCGTCTGTTATTCTTAGAAAGAATAGTTAAAGAATTACTGTACTGTTCAAACGATTATTTGCAGAATCGAAGTATCTATATTTCTGCTAATCCAGGCATATCTTTTACCACAGTCCTGTAATCTCTTGGGCCTACAAATAATGATCTAGTCCTGTCCGTCTGTCCCCCCCCAACACACACACACATTGCTTCAGTGTCTTAATAAAAAAGGGTTTGCAAACAAGGTCTATCCATCTATCTATCTATCTGCAACCCCCGTTTCCCATTTCTGCATGTGAGGCTGTGGTGTCACCTCAACAGTGACAATCATCTAGATCCAAGGTTCATACTGCAGGTTGGCTAGCCATACGTCTTAGTGCAAGAAATCGGACAAAACCAAAAATAATGGGGGGGGGGCAAAGGCCCAAA